>NC_057740.1:13996289-14006126 GCF_004010195.1 Chiloscyllium plagiosum
ACGTCGATTCTCCTGTTCCCTGGATGCTGCCTGACCTGCTGCGCTTTTCCAGCAACACATTTTCAGCTCTGATCTCCAGCATCTGCAGACCTCACTTTCCCTTCACAAGAAATTAACAAGACAGAGTTCCATTTCTATGGATTACCAAAGGTACATAGACAAAGGGCCCCACTCAGACCCATGGTCTCACTTCCCGGTACACCAACATACAGACTAGCAAAGGAATCGCAATGCAAACGGAAACATCTATTAGAAGACGCAACCCATTTCATCCTTTCAACCCAGGAATTCCTTAACATCAAATACACCAAGATAGATGATGATGAAGTCATGGTTTTCTTTGATGTGACGGCCTTATTCACATCAATAAACATCACCCTAGCCAAAGAAACACCGGCCTCACTGCTAGACGAACCAAGGACACAAACACCTGACAGCACCAACTCCATCAGCAAGAACAGCATCTTCATATTAGTAAACCTGTGCCTCACAACCCACTTCACTTTCAACAAGATCTACAAACAAATCAATGGGATGCCTATAGGATCACCAATATTAGGACTCTTTGCAGAAGCAGTAATACAGAGGTGAGAACAAACAGCCCTTCCCACGATCTAGCCCAAGCTTTGGGTCCACTAGTTGAATGACACCTTTGTCATCATGAAATGGAACAAATTAGAAGAAACCGACAAACACATAAAAAACATCCTTACTGGTATAAAGTTCACCAAAGAGGAAGAGAACAACAACAGATTCCCCTTCCTAAACGTCATGGTCGAATACAAAGCCAATGGAGAGCTACAGACCAGCATTTACAGGAAAGCCACACACACACACACTGACCAGACACTCAACTGCAGGAGCAATCATCCCAACAGGACATTATTTAAATGAACCACGATACACTGCAGCACCCAGGAACTAAGAGAAGCTGAGGAAAAATACCTGTACAATGTATTCAGGAACAATGGGTACCTGATAAGTGCAGTCCACTAATTTCTGCACAATAGACTTAAACAGGAAAACACAACATGCCCAGAAACTCTAGCCACCCTGACATACATTAAAGACATCTCGGAGCTGACGACCAGACTACTCTTAGCCCCTGGATATCATGGTAGCCCACAAACCTACCACCACACTGAAACACACTGAATTTAAAGGACCCCATACCAACAACTAGCAGAACGAACATCATATGCAAAATACCCAAGGACTGCAACAAACATTACATCAGACAGGCTGGCAGGAAACTAACCACCAGGATACATGAGCACCAACTAGCCACCAAAAGACATGACCAATTATCACCGGTACCCATACACAGAGATGAAGAGGGACAACAGTTCGACTGGAACAATATGTCCATCCTGGGTCAGGCTAAACAAAGACATGTGAGAATTCCTAGAGGCCGGGCATTCCAACCAGAACTCCATGAACAAACAAATCAATTTGGGTTCCATTTACCAACCTCTCAGAAAAAGAACTGGAAGTGATATCACCCAACACAACAGATCAAGACACATAAGTAGTAAGTGGGACAAAACACCAGCACTTCATCGGAGGCTCACTGATGATGCTACCTAGCATGGTGATGAAACGTCTGAGAACAAATCTACCAGCTCAGCAAGCAAACCGACAACCTGAAAGGAAGGATGTTTTAGAATGGAGATAAAGAGAAACCTTTACAGCCAGAGAGTGGTGAATCTATGGGACTCATTGCCACAGAAGGCTGTGGAGTCCAGGCCACTGGGTATTTTTAAGACTGAGATTGTTACGTTCTTGTATATCAAGGGGATCAAGGATTACAGGGATAAAGCAGGAGAAAGGGGTTGAGAAACATATCAGCCATGACTGAATGATGAAACAGACTAGATGGGCTGAATGGCCCAATTTCTGCTCCCATGTCTTACGGTCTTATAATGGGAACCTGTATTTTATTTCTTAATTGACCATTGCTTTGGGTCTGGAGTCACAAGTAATCCAAACTGGATAAGGACAGCAGATTTCCTCCTCCAAGAACATGAGTGAACCAGGCAGTTTTTTTTAACATGGTTACCTGGTTACCATTGGGCTAGCTTCTTATGTCATTTGCATTGAATTCAAATGTCATCAACTGCCATGGTGGGATTTGAACTTGTGTCCCCAGAACGTTAATCTGCTTTGGATTACTAGCGAAATGACATTCCTATCACCTCAGTTGGTGGTTAATATCAAGTTTGGGTTTTAAAAATCCATCAGCTGTAGGAGCAGTGAAGATGGGTGGAGATGATGCAGCTGTCTCCGGTGAATCTTGATTTCAAAACTGGGGGTAGGATGGCAAACAAGTCGTACAATAAACTTGAAGCTTTAGACAAGCAATTCAGGAACCTTCACAGAGGCAAAGAGAGTAATAATAATCTGTAAGAGAGTAGACCAGAAAGTGGTGTAATGAAGAGTGTGATTGGAAGCTAGAGGTTAAAGAAGGGTCATGTATCAGAAGATGGCCTTTTCCTTGTACTGTTTCTGGGGAACAAGAAAAATGATGGAAAGCCCTCCTCAATTATGAGATGAATGTTCACATTTTGAACTGAATTGAACTTAGCAGAGTGTTAAGAGCTTTGGAAGGTAAAATAAACTTGTCTTGAGAGAGAAGTGGACCCATGTGTTTGGAAAGACCCACTTTTTGGTAAAATCAAATTCAGAATGTTGATGAATTGTTGCAAGTTCTTTAAGTGTTGCTCACAATGAAAATTGTGAAAATGCTTACCCATTTACTGCTTAAATTCAAATCAATTCTATAGCAAATAGAGAGAAACACAAGTGAAAGACATTCAATGTTTGCAGCTTTTCTATTAAACTGTTGCTTCAATTTAAAATTACTGAGTTTGCAAACATATTTTATCAGCATCCCCAAGAAGGCCATACCTCCCCACCCATATTTACAATATTCACTTCATCAAACATTGAAAAAAGTGTTGTTTAAGGTTTTTTTTATTAAAAGATAATTATCAATCCCTCATCCTTAAAACGTAGCAACCCTGCTTTAGTCACTGAGAGTGTAATGGAAACTTTACGGGTCTCAGAGTTTAAAGAAATGGGAAGTGTTTCTACGGCATTGTTAAACAAAGTAACACACAGGAAGTTTAAAAATAGTCCAGAGATCTATTGTGAACTGAGGGGGAGCTGATATTAATACACTGGGTGCTCTGGGATGTGATAAAGGAAATGTTCTTCTAACAGATGTTTCACAGCTGACATAGCAGAATGGAAAAGTTATTGCATGGGAGAATTGCTAAAAATATATTACTTACTGCTGTGCTTGTCAAGTCTACATATACGTATTATAAACTGTTAATTGTTATATACATTATTTAGTTGTAAATGGAGGCATTGAGTCCAATAGCAAGGAACTTATCATGAATCCATTATAAAACATTGGATCAGCTCCAACTAGAGAGCTGTGTTCCATTCTGGGCACTGCTCATTAAGAAGGATTTCTAGGCCGTAGAAAGGATACAAAGATTATTTACAGGAGTGGTTTCAGTTACGAGGAACTTCAGTTACAGGGATAGAGTGGGAAAATTGGGATTGTTCGGGGTGGAAAAGGGAGGGTTGTCAGGAGATGTGACAGAAGTGTCAAAATCTTGAGTAGACCAGACAAAGCAGAAAGGGATCCCATTGGTGAAAGGAGGAGAAAGAGAGGACTGCAGATGCTGGAGATCAGAGTCGAGAATGTGGTGCTTGAAAAGCACAGCAGGTCAGGCAGCATCCGAGGGGCAGGAAAATCAACGTTTCGGGCAGAAGCTGATGAAGGACTTAAGCCCGAAATGTCGATTTTCCTGCTTCTCAGATGCTGCCTGACCTACTGTGCTTTTCCAGCACCATGGTCTTGACCTATTGGTGAAGGGGTCAAGAAACAAGGACACTGATGTATGGTGAATGGCAAAATAATCAATGACAACATGAGGACAAGTCTTCCTATACAACAAAGTGGTTAGGATCTGAAATGCACTCCCTGAGATAATGGTGAAGGCAAATATAATGTTAGTGTTCAAAAAGGAATTTGATAAATACTTGAAGAGGAAAATAGACTTGCAGGGATATGGAAAAGGGCAGAGGAATGGGGCAAGATGAATGGTTATTGCAGAGCACTAACACAGACAGCAGAGTTAGATAACGTTCTCTAATGTGATCCAATCATTAGGGAATTTTACCAATGGTGGGCTGGTAACAGACACCTAAGTTATATACCTAAAGGCCCTATTTAATGCCACTTTTACTGAGCTATTAGAATCTTATTGACATTGGGACACTGGGACAACCTCTCGTGGACTGGCCACGGGAAGTGCAGGGTTACAAGGATATAGTAGCGGGGGGAGGTTTGGGTAGGATATTCTTTGGAGGGTCGGTGTTGACTCGATGGGCTGAATGGCCTGTTTCTACACTGTTGGGATTCCATAATAAAACAGACATGGTGAACTGAATGGCCTTGGTCTAAGCAAATACCAGCGTTGTCTGAGTTTAAAACTAGTCTGGAAGCTGGAGTTTTGGACCAAGGGATTTTCTCTCCTACTTTCTGGAAGCCCTGGTTATGGCTAAGGTACAATTTCATGGTCAATTTCAGGTGTGTTTCCAAGCACTGCCCATGGGGTTCCATCCCTGCCTTAAGTACAGCCATCACATTGTGAACTGTGATTCTTTATTCCTCTGGAAATAACCAGCGAGTGGATCATTATGAGCCGAATGTACAGGTTTGTATGTACCCTAGAACTGAAGTGTCAAGTTGGTCTTCTCTACATCAGGGAGACCAAATATAAACTTAGGGAATGGCTTGCTGAGCATCTTAGCCGGGCCCACAGGGGCCGACCAGACCTCCCAGTCACCTCCCATTTTAATTCCCTTTCCCACTCCCTTTCCGACATGACCATTCTTGGACTCCTCCATTGCCACAACGAACCAAACTGCAAATTGGAGGAACACCTCATCTTCCACCTGGGCAGCCTACAGCCCAGAGGACTCAACATTGAGTTCTCCAATTTCAAAAAACCTCCCTCCCCATTCCCGGCATCTCCCCCTCCCTTCCTGCCATCAACCGGATTTATTCCTCCCACTGACCAACCAGGTCGTACCCTCTACCTGTCTTCACCTCGCCCCACTTCACCACCCTGCCTCCGCCAGCCCCTTTATTTGCAACTCCCCCTAAACCCACCCCGATTCCTGAAGAAGGGTCACACCCGAAAAGTCGACTTCTCTACCTCCTGATGCTGCCTGGCTTGCTTTATCTTCCAGCCTTCTGCTTGTCTAAGTTCGTGTGTGAGCAGGATCTTGCCTGATTACAAAGAGGAGGGAAGAATGTGTGGTCAATTTCAAATTTGGCATTTAGGTATAACCTAGCAGTGTGGTCTGTCACCCACTAGAGAAACAACTTACTTTTCATTTTCAATTCCACTTTTGCGTCCAGATGGCAAAATATACCACAAGATAAATCAAGCTCTCTCTTTGTATGTTGCGCTAAATTTAGTTTAAATGCAAGCTAGAAATGAAAGATTGAGAAAACGATACAAATTGAAAATGGTCTTTGGATCTCACATCATTTAGGCCCCAAACATATCTGGCAGAAGTGGTACCCCTAGCCACCAAGAATGTCTGCTACTCTTAACATGGGTTTGTAAAACCATTACACACTTAGCTCATGATACAAAATTTGTGTGTGTATGTGGGAACAAGAATAGGAGTGGCTCATCCTGACCCTTCGGACTGCTCTGCGATTCCGTAGGTCTCAGAGAACCTGTTTCTGGATTAATGGTGCTGGAAAAGCACAGCAGTTCAGGCAGCATCTGAGGAGCAGTAAAATCGACGTTTTGGGCAAAATCCCTTCATCAGGACCGAAACGTCGATTTTACTGCTCCTTGGGTGCTGGCTGAACTGCTGTGCTTTTCCAGCATCACTAATCCAGAATCTGGTTTCCAGCATCTGCAGTCATTGTTTTTACCTTACAGAACCTGTGAATTAACCCCAACAACCTGGCCTTAGTTCCATAACTCTTCATAGCCATACGTAATAGAAGTCGAACAATTACAACAGTAAACATTTCAATTGATCCACTCGGCACAGCTTTTGGGAGAGGGACTGCAGATGGCAGCGGTAGGAAGAATCACCAGAAGTAAAGATGTCCTATTGCAATCAGATAGTTAACAGTAGCAGTTTGAATGGGCAACTCAGTTGAACGTGATGTTTACATGCATAGAAATCATCATTTTTTTTACACGTTGTATGCTGATCTAATGGAAAGATTTCAACATGTAGACAACTGAATGATTGGTTTAACCCGATGTAGACTGTGAAGCTAAACTGTCAACCCTGTTCAATAGAGTCTAGAGTAAAGAACATGGCAGATGCATAGTCAAACACAATGGTAAAGAAATCATAGTTTACTGAGAAACAAGGGGAAAACAGACATGTTACAGAGAAACATTTATGTTTCAAACCCTAGGAGCATTTTTTTTAATGTAGTCAGTTATTAGATTTGAACATTTATTAGACCGAAAATATATTTACATTTTGTATAAAATAGATCGTACAAAAGTTTTTAAAATGTTACTTTTTTAGCATTTGAGCCATGGCTTTGATGAAAGGGTTATTTGCCTTTTGTTTTCATTAAGTATTGAGTATTTTAATTAAAAGATAAGTCACCATAGTCCTACTAAGGAGACCACAGCACTGCTCTCTCATTGGAGAGAGACAATTGGTGGGGGTTTAACCTGAGGGTCACCACACCTCAGGCGATGGGGGATGTTTGAGAAGGATAGCCTTTCACAGTAATGTCAGCTGGCATGGGAATTGAACTCATGTTGTTGGCAGTAAACTGACTGTCTGTCCAACTGAACTTACCAGCCTGATTATTTTAATTAATCCATTGTTCAACTGAGTTTCTCATAAATGGATGTTGAAGAGCCTTGATGATGGCTGGGTTGTAATGACTAATGCACAGAGGAAGGGCCCAGGATGCTCTCTGTTGAGTTGATTGATCCAGTCCAGATGGCGATCTGGTTAATGCACTTGGCCACACTGTTGTTGGGTTTGGGAAAGGGAAGAAACTGCACTTGAGGTTCCCACCCTGGTCACAATCCATACCAGCTCTGTATGTTTGCAGATGTTGTATGAGCACAAGGTTAGCTCCAGATGGGTAATAACTCAGGGGTGAATACTCAATCATCATTGCGGGATCACACCTGAATCATAGATGCCTTGACAGGGGTAGCAATGGGCTCCTGCTGACATATGTTTGCACCACCAACTGACCAGGACTTCCAAGTCAAACTGTAATCCAGATAAGAGATAGCTCAGCACTTGAAGTTTTGAGTAAAACTCTGAGGAATATTCTCTGAAAATATAATGAATGAGGCAAAATTTTAAGTGAGCTGCCTGACTGATTTTAATAAAAGTCATGATTCAAACTCTGGTTATGGAGAGGATGCGCTCTGTGTTCAGCCCATAAAAGAGATGGATTTGTGATCATGCAAATTGTGCAAGGGAAATGGCTGTAGGGGTACCTTATTCTACATCCTTAGTCTGTTGACCTTTAATGTTTAGTGAATAAATACACATCATTTTTTTTTCCTTACTTTTAAGGAGCAAAATAAGTGATGATACTTCTCATGCACCAAACTATTGGTTTGGTGAGAGAGTACATTGCTTTAAAAGCTGGGATCACTGCTGTCCACATGCTAATCATTGTGACTGCTGACCTACAGAGGATAAATATCTTGACAAGGTGGCTAGCAAGCCCGTGAGTAGAGCATCACAAGTCTAAATCTGTGCATTTTTTTTGTCTTTTTAACATTATATTTAGCATTATATGAAAGATGCATGTGGACTTATCACCAGATTAACCAAACCCAAACTTAAGGAAGGCACAAAGTCAGCTGCAGAGGAGCTCTCGAAAAGTAAGTACCTCGAAGTGAGCATGCTCTGATGAATATCTGTGACACAGCCCCGCACAGTTGCTGGTGTTTTTATTCCATTCTGTATTGTGAATGATGAGACCCACTCTGCCTCAACCTGGAAAGCACAAACAAGTGAGTCTCCATTTTGGACCTGTAATAAACAGCGTGTCGAGTTCATTTGCTTTGGACCTTCAAAAATTTTAGAAACAGTGTCTCCCACAGGACAGATTTTTGTATTTTTTTAATCCTGCCTCTATAGGTTTCTACCAGTTCATTCAATACCGACTCTCACTGGGCACAGTGGGACAGGCACTGACTCTCGCTGGACAGAGATCAACAAACACTGATTCTCATTGGGCACGGTTTAACACACACTGACTCTCACTGGGAACAGATCAATAGGCACTGACTCTCACTGGGCACAGTCAGGCAGATACTGACTGTCACCGGGCAAAGATCAATAAACACTGATTCTCACTGGGCACAGTTCAACAGGCATCGACTCTCGATGGGCACAATTCAACAGAAATTGACTCTTGATGGGCACAGTTCAACAGAAATTGACTCTTGATGGGCACAGTTCAACATGCACTGACTCTTACTTGCCAAGTTCAACAGACACTGGCTGCCCAGTGATGACTGGAATCACTTGCAAACACTTTATAGTACAACTCACCGAATAGTTGTTTGGAGTTGTTTCGAGGGTCACAGGGAAGTCGGTTCTGTTTTGGTTTTTGTTTATTGCCAGGGTACTGAGGTCAGTTGTAGATTTCATGCTGAATCTCAGTTGAGGTCAGCTGACAGCAAAGATTGGGGTTGGTCATTAGATTCGTCAGATTAATATGATTCGTTATCATAAGCCCATGTGGTGCTTTATTGTCACACTGAATGCGATAAATATTTTCTGTTATTGACTGTGTTCCTTGTTCTTTTCAGCTGGCTGGGTACTTAACATGCAACAACTAACATTGGGAGAACAGATAGGGGAAGGGGAATTTGGAGGTGGGTGTTTAATGAATTCATTTCTAATCTTTTAGTTGTTTGTTTGTGAAGAGGTTTTCCACTTACTCAGGCAGACGGTATTAGTGCCTGGAAAACAGGACATTTCCTCATTTCAAGCAACTAATATCACCATACTTATAAATCAGTGCCAAGTGGATTTGAGACGCAGTAGAACTCAAAAACGTCCCTAATGGTCACTCCCAGACACAGGTTGTATACAGATTAAAGCTCTCTG
This sequence comes from Chiloscyllium plagiosum, assembly GCF_004010195.1. Taxonomy (NCBI): domain Eukaryota; kingdom Metazoa; phylum Chordata; class Chondrichthyes; order Orectolobiformes; family Hemiscylliidae; genus Chiloscyllium; species Chiloscyllium plagiosum. The sequence continues at coordinate 14,005,455 of NC_057740.1, forward strand.
TGTTCTCTCATACCAATTACTCCCAATCACAGATTAGATGGAGAGTAAACATCCTCGATATTTTTCCATCAAACACTCCCAGGTCAGGTACAGCATGGTTTAAATACAGTTTAGATTAGAATGGCACAAATTCCAGCACCACTCTAATCTAGACTCTGATTTCCAGCATCTGCAGTCCTCACTTTTGCCATGGTTTAAGTACAGACTGAAGCTCCCTCTAAAAATGAGGCATATCAAGTAGGAGCAGGTGTAGGCCATTTGGCCTTCAAGCTGGCTGTGCCATTCATTATGATCATGGCTGATCATCCAAGTCAATAGCTGTTCTGCTTTTCTCCCATCTTCTTTGACCCTTTTATGCCCAAGTGGTATATCCTACTCCTTCAAATCCACACTGGTGCATCAACTCTCTGTGTCCCAATCTCAAGTGTCCCCCCTTCCCTAATTGTATCACTTTGACAAGTTTTCCAATTTCTGCACGAATTGTCCTTGGAAGTCTGTGCATCAGTTTCAAATATTGGGAGCTCATGTTAAATGGAAGGGGGTTTCTTTGCCCTAGGTACATATCCATTACAAACCTCCTCACATAGAGGACTTTCTCACCACAGTCATCTGGACTGATTGAGAGTCCAGTTCACAGCGTTAAGAGTTAATGTAGTACTTCTGTACTCCTCC
>NC_057740.1:14006626-14018671 GCF_004010195.1 Chiloscyllium plagiosum
CTATCTTCTTTTCCACCTATCCACTCCACCCTCCTCCCTGACCTATCACCTTCATCCCCTCCCCCACTCACCTATTGTACTCCATGCTACTCTCTCCTCACCCCCACCCTCCAGGTTATCTCTCCACCCTTCAGGCTGTCTGCCTTTATTCTTGATGAAGGGCTTATGCCCGAAATGTCAATTTTACTGCTCCTCAGATGCTGCCTGAACTGCTGTGCTCTTCCAGCACCAGTAATCCAGAATTTAGTTTCCAGCATCTGCAGTCATTGTTTTTACCTACATGAAGTACAAGCTCTGTCTCTCTCTTTCAAGTGCTGAAAGCATTGATTCACCATTAGATCTGGCATAGAGCTGGTTGATGTATGAACAAGTGTTTGTTTTTGACAATATGATCAGTTAGAGGCAAAAAGTAAGGGGGAGGAGTTTGGATTGAATAGTGGAAAATGACAAGTATCTCAGACAGCCCACCAAAGACCTTTGTATAGTGAATGTAACAAGGTCAGCCAGGTGGACCTCAGTAAATAGGAGTTCCCTGGCTAGCACTGTTAATCTGGTCCAATCAGGAAGTCTTGGCTGACAAAAATAAACAGAGATTCCTCCCCTTCACTGTTTGATCACACAGCATTGCCGTTTATGAAGGGCACTGCTTGTCACTGGCCACCCGGGTGTTTCATTTCTTCCTGGTGGTGGAAATTGAATAAAGCTTCGTACACCTTGTGTCTCTCACTGTGTCTCACACCTGCACACACACACCATGGGTGCTGTGGAAAAAAATAAGCACTACCGCAGTTAGGCAGGAGTGTGGGAGATTTTTTTTTAAAAAAAGAAAAAAAAGGGATAAACAGGAGTGTCAGAGGTTTGTTCACTCTAAAAAAAACAAACAGGAGTGTCAAAGGTACGGTTCACTCTGAGAGCTGGCTCTGAGGGAGCTGGATCAGCGTCAAGGACTCTCCACGCGTAAATAAAGGGTGAGTTGGTTTTGGGACACGGCTCTGTGGAGTTTTTTCACTTTGTATTAATGAAGAAAATCTTAAGAGTGATTTTGTACGACATAACTACTCACCAACTTAGGGTAGGGAGCTCGGCCGTAAGAAAACAGCTCCCACAGAAGAATTCCGTAACTCCAGACATCCGATTTGGTGGAGAATTTCTGTTGAAAGGAATGAGGAAGTTTGTTATAGACACTCTACCTCAACAATTACATGCGTAATAAGCTTAATGCGGTGACAGAAAATAAACTAGTGGGCCCTTCATTTTCTCTCTTTCACTCAATGAGATGGTGACAGGCTGCCATTTAACTAGCAAGGCCTGTGGGGTTTAAGTGGTCAATTCAATCAGAGGAAGGGATAGAGTTACCAAAGTCTCTGACAGCTGTCACACCAATGGCTCTGTGTCAGGCCAGACCAATCCTGCCCACACACAATAGTTCAATGGGACTCAGCTCTTCAAAGAATAGGAGGCACAGGGGAAATGTTAGAATATCTCGTGTCTGACTGTAATTTAGAGGAAATCCTAGATTAAGGCAGTTGAAAGGATTCTGGCAGGTTTGAAGAAGTGGAGGGCTAATGAGAGTATGTTTAAATGTCAGTATTGAGCTCCACCTCCCCCCACCCCAGCAGCTGTGCTAACAAGAGGAATTTTTTCAGTGACAACTGCCAGGATTTTTATCACCATGACACGCAGTGTTCCATTTGGATTGAAGGTGTACCTCACTGATACCCAGAAACTGGAATGAGGTGCCTGACAATTGCTTCTGTTTCCCTCTGCAGACACTGCAATGTATTGGGATAGGGATCCTTGGGCACTGGCTAGCTAATTACATCTTTTGGTACTAATTTAATCACTTGCAGGATGTGGGCATCGCTGGCAAGAGCATCATTTAGTGCCCATCCCTAACTGTCCTTAAGCAGATAGTGGTGAGCTGCCTTCTTTAACCACTGCAACTCATATGCAGGTGTGTGTGTGCATGTGCATTCAAGGGTGCTTGTGCTGTGCTTTTCTGTACATTTATGCAAATGTGCATGTGTGTGTATACCTGTGTGCCTGTGTGTGTGCCTGCCTGTGTGCGCACGTGTGTGTACTTGTGCATGTGTGTATACGCCTGTGTGTGCACGTGTACTTGTGCATATGTGTGTGTATACCTGTGTCTGTGTGTGTACTTGTGTGCATGTGTGTACGCCTGTGTGTATGTGTGCGCGCACGCCTGTGTGTGCGTATATGTGTGTGTGCACGTGGTTATGAGTGGACACAGTTTTAATGCTTCTTAATGTTCCTCCAACACTCACTGTCCAAAGTGTGGAATGATGAGTGGGGTGAGGTGCTATAGAGGGATCAATGTGGGGGAATGGTATTCCCAAGAGGGATGATGGCAGCAGTAACAGTTCAGGAAAGAAGCTTCACTACTGATGAGATGGTCACTGATGATGCCAGTCTTATTACAAGAGGATGTGATGAGGAGGGTCGATGAATGTTACTGCTCAACCTGTGTTCCCGATGGAAACTCACGCTCAGCTCTTACATGCTGTTTCAGAGCCTCAGGGGCTGTCCATTTCACCGGCAGCTTCGCCTGGTCTTGAGCACAGGACACTCCCTTCGCCAGACCAAAGTCACTCACTTTGGCAACATTTTCATCTGAGATCAGAATGTTCCGGGCTGCTAAGTCTCGGTGAACAAGCTTCTTCGATTCCAGGTATTCCATTCCTTCACAGACATCACTATAGCAACAGACAGCAGCAGGAAATAAAACACGCAGAGAGGAAGGGGCCTGTGAGCCATTGTGAGAAGGATAAAGATGAATATCAAATACTCCCCTCACAGTAAAAACAGAAGGTGCTAGAGAAACTCAACAGGTCTGGCAGCAGTTGTGAAGAAACAATAGACTGAAGCAGTTCTGAAGTAGAGTCATAACAGACTCAAAACATTAATACTGTTTCTCTCTCACCGATGCTGCCAGACCTACTGAGTTTCTCCTGCACTTTCTGTTTTTAATTCAGATTTCCATTATCTGCAGTATTTTGCTTTTACTCCCCATATAATGCACCTGATCAAAAAACTATCTCTAGTGGGTCAGAGGTGTGGGACCCTGAAAACCTGTTGTCCTTCTGGTTTATCTTATTCATTTGTGGGATGTGAGAGTCACTGGCTGGCCAGCATTTATTGCTCGTCTCTAGTGGGTTTTGAAATCAGCTGTCTTTGCTGACTTCAGGCAACGTTGAGATAGAGGTGCTACAAACGGCCTCAATATCTCTAAATAAAGGAAGGAAACAGGGAAGGGGATTGTGGGTCAATTATTTCTTTGCTTCTTGGACTGCTATCTCCTTGCTGTGTAATTAGAGTGGGTGTGGGTGTGAGGCATTGGGGGTGCACAAGAGAGGGACAGAATTGAGATACCCTGTGATCACCCCATGGCTGAATAACCAGCTGATTGCCCAAACTCCCACAAGGCTTGAGTTAAGGAAGGGGTTGCCCCATCTTGACCAATTCTCCATATGAAGGTCAACTGCTCCATTAAAGGTTAAAGGCAGCGCAGGGAATGACATTAATCACTGTAGCTTGTCCCCAAAGCCAGCAAAGTAAATGACCAATGCCAGTTTAGTTGGCAGAGCCCTGACCTCTGACCTGACCCCCAGTTTCTATGAGCTGACAATAATGCCCTGCACACAACCTCACCCGCCCCACCCTGTCCCTGCCTCTGGGAGCTGTGCCAACCATCTATAGTGGAGTCTCCATAAATTAGAGATTAATATCCTGAACACTGCTTTGCAAAACAATTCTGGAATTAAAGGAATAGTAGTGTTCTGAACCAGGTGCATCTTATTGACTGTGTGATCCTTGATTAGGGTTGTTAACTTGGGCCAAACAGGGAGTCCTGGCTGACAGACATAAACAGGAAATCACGTTAGAGCCCGGGTGTCCTTGGAGAAGGAGCACGCGGTGTCAACCAACACCCTGGAGTTGTTCAGGGGGAGGTGGGTGCCGCAGGGAGTGGAGTGCATCATTTCTCCCTCCAACTCCATTTTGATTTAGTCCCTACCCTCCCCTTCACTGTTTTGATCACACAGCACTGCCCTTTGATGTGAAGGGCAGTGTTTGTCACTGGCCACCCGGGTGTTTTCCTAAATTCCTGGTGGTGGAAATTGAATAAAGATTCGTGCACTTTGTGTCTTTCACTGTGTCTCACACCTGCACACACACACACCATGGGTGCTGGGGAAAAATAAGCACTACCGCGCTTAGGTAGTAGTGTAGGGGTTAAATTATAATAAAAAAAAGATCGTCCAGCACTGCCTGTCACTGGAAAATAAAAAGAAAAAAAAAGGAAAAAAAAGGGAAAAAAAAGGAGGAATGTACGGGAAAAAAAAATAAACAGGAAATTCAGAGGCCTTCTTAGTTTAGGGGACTGACTCTGTGGGTTAAATTATAATAAAAAAAAGATCGTCCAGCACTGCCTGTCACTGGAAAAGAAAAAGAAAAAAAAGGAAAAAAAAGGGAAAAAAAAGGAGGAATGTACGGGAAAAAAAATAAACAGGAAATTCAGAGGCCTTCTTAGTTTAGGGGACTGACTCTGTGCTGGCTGGTACTACAGTCAGTATGTCACTGTTCCCTTCCCACCCTGCCAGTTTGTTAACTGGCATTCCTTTTAGTGAGGACTGATTGTTAAACTCCTGATGCACATAATGTGTTTCAGGTGTAACTCAATTCTCTCCTTTTTTCTTTCTGAGAAAAGGACAATGTTAATTTTATGGTAGGGCTTAGCCCTTGGACTGTAGTTTTTTGTTTTTTGTATGTGTCTTCACTTTTTTTGTTGGTGTTTTGACTGAGCCTTTGTGGAAGACATACATTTTACCAGAGGAGCTGTTCCTGGGGGAGGCCTAGCCCTGGGACTGGGCCTCTGAAGATTGAACACGTGTGTGTGTGTGTGTGCTGGAAGGTGAGCAGTTGTTGTATCCTGGAGTTTGGGAGAAGACCTTTCCTTCAGGAGTGGACCAAACCCCTGTGAGTTAACTGCACCTGTACTATGTTCCTGTGAGTGGGCCTGGTTTTCCAAGGCTGGGCCAGGACTCTATGGAGACTGAACAACTGTGCTGTGGGGTGTGCTTTTGCTGCCTTCAGGAATGGACTCTACCCTTGGTTGTGGACTCTGTTTTTAGCAACGGACTCTGCAGTTTGGAGTGGACTCTATTTCTGACAACGTACATCATATACTGGAATGGACTCTTCCTAGAAATGGATTCTATATCTTGAAGACTGTATAGATTTGGACTGTGTGGCAGAAAGGACTTTTTTTTTGGTAACTAACTGTATTGTGGTGTTTATTGTGGTGTTTCCTGGGTCTATCATCCGCACTGTCTTGCGTGTCCCTGGGTCTGGCAGGTATTGTGAGCTGGGAGGCTCATGCGTCGTCCTGAAAGCTGTCACCCCGAGAGCTGGAGGGTGAGTGAGCCATCCTGTGAACCTGAAGGTTAGTAGGCTGTCCCGAAAGCCGGAGGGTGGGTAGGCCGCCCTGATGCCAGTTGCCCCGAGAGCCAGATGGTGGGTAGGCTGTTCTGAGTGCTGTCGTCCCGATAAGGGGTCATCGGGACGGGCTGTCCTAGAGGTGGTTGAAAGGTGTCAGAGCAGCCGAGAGCCAGAAGGCGCATAGGGGCGGGCTGAGATCCAGAAGGCTTGTGGGCTACCCTACATGCTGTCGTCCCAGGGAAGGGGACGGGCTGTCGTAGAGGTGGCCGAAAAGTGTGCCAGGATAGCTCACTGGTAAAAAAATGTTAATTTTGTGGTAGGGCTTAGCCCTTGAACTCTAGTTTTCTTTGTTTTTTTTTGTATGTGTCTTCACTTTTTTAATTGGTGTTTGGACTGAGTCCTTGTGGAAGACATACATTTTACCAGAGGAGCTGTTCCTGTGGGGAGGCCTAGCCCTGGAATTGGGCCTTTGAAGATTGAACACCTGTGTGCTGGGAGGTGAGCAGTTGCTGTATCCTGGAGTTTGGCAGCAGACCTTTCCCTGTGAGTTAACTGTTCCTGTGAGTGGGCCTGGTTTTCCAAGACTGGGCTAGACTCTATGGAGACCGAACACCTACATGCTGTGGGGTGTGCATTTGCTGCCTTCAGGAGTGGACTCTGCCCTTGGTTGTGGACTCTGGTTTTTAGCAACGGACTCTGCAGTTTGGAGCGGACTCTATTTCGGGCAAAGCACATTGCATACTGGAGTGGACTCTTCCTGGAAATGGATTCTATATTTCTGAGACTGTATAGATTTGGACTGTGTAGCAGAAAGGACTGTTTTTTGGTAATTAACTGTATTGTGGTGTTTCCTGGGTCTATCACCTGCAGTCGTGGGTCCCTGGGTCTGACAGGTCTTACCGTGAGCTGAGAGGCTCATGCGTCATCCTGAAAGCTGTCACCATGAGAGCCAGAGGGTGGGTAGACCATCCTGTGAACCTGAAGCTTGGTAGGCTGTCCTGAAAGCGAGAGGGTGGGTAGGCCATCCTGATGCCAGTCACCCTGAGAGCCAGATGATGGGTAGGCCATTCTGAGCACTGTCTTCTCAAGAAGGGGTAATCAGGATGGTCTGTCCTAGAGGTGGTCGAAAGGTGTCAGAGCATCCGAGCACCAGAAGGTGCGTAGGGGCTGGCTGAGATCCGGAAGGTTTGTGGGCTACCCTGCACGCTGTCATCCCAGGGAAGGGGACGGGCTGTCCTTGAGGTGGCCGGAAGGTGTGCCAGGATAGCCCACTGGCCGGACGGTGCATCAGGGTGAGTGAGCCCAATGGTACGTGGGGGCAGACAAAGCCAGAAGGTGAGTAGCCGTCCTCAGCACTGTCACCCCGGGCAGGTACCAGGGTACGCTGCCCCAGAGGTGGTCGAAAGGTGCTGAGGGTAGTTAGTGAAGGTGGGTAGGCTGTCCTGACTGCTGTCACCCTGGGTGGGTATCAGGGTGGGCTGCCCGAGAGGTGGTCGAAAGGTGCTGAGGGTAGTTAGTGAAGGTGGGTAGGCTGTCCTGACTGCTGTCACCCTGGGTGGGTACCAGGGTGGGCTGCCCGAGAGGTGGTCGAAAGGTGTGTCACGGCGGACCGATAACTGGAAGGTACGTTGGGGCGGGCTGCCTTAGAGTGGCTGGAAGGTGGGAGGGACAGGGGCTTACTGGGTCTGTATTGTATGCACTGTTTATGTAACTGGATTAGCTTTTTATGTACAAATGTCATGGTTGCTGTCTTTTCATATGTGAAACTGAGGTTTGAGGTTTGTCCTCATCTCCCTGTAAACTGGTTGAACAGTAGGGTTTAGGGCCTGGCTTTGCTGCTCCTCTCCCTTGTAAAATTGCTGTTGTATATAGCTGTAAATGTTAACTGTTTTTAAACTGTTTTGTAATTTGTTTAATAAAATATTATAAACAGGAAAAACCAAAAATCTGATATCCACCTGACATGCAGAGTACCATCTCTTCACCTCATTATCTGGACAAGTTCAGGAGTTACTGTGCTGGCTAATTGGTGAATTAAAGGACACTGTAAACAGGGTGCTACCTGGACTGAGCCCCAGAGGGCAGGGACAATGCTGAGGCCAGTACAATTGTTCATACTGGCATCTTCCCCTGCCACCACAGGAATTGCAAAACCTGTGCCCACACCTCCCCTCCCCCCCCGCCCCCACTCTGTCCAAGGCCCCAAAGGAGCCTTCCACATCAAAGTTTCACCTGCACTTTCGCATACATTTACTGTATCTGTTGCTCCCAATGCAGTCTCCTCTACACTGGGGAGACTGGACACATTCTCAGAATGCTTCAGAGATATTCTGGGATACCTGCACCAATCAATACCACCGCCCCATAGCTGAACATTACAACTCCCCCTCTCACTCTGCTGAGGACATGCAGGTCCTGGGCCTCCTCCATCACCACTCCCTTACCACCCAACGCCTGGAGGAAGAACACCTCATGATATAGAGCTTATGCTCGAAACCTCAACGCTCCTGCTCCTTGGCTGCTGCCTCAGTAGCTGTGCTTTTCCAGAACGACACTTTTTGATTCTGATCTCCAAGCATCAGCAGTCCTCACTTTCTCCCTGAGTGTTAGCCCACTTGTTAGAACTCTCTACATGGCTGGTGAACTGAGATTTTGAGTGAAGTTTTTCAGTTCCTCGCCATTGGGTTTGAAGGTGGAGCAGGTGGGATTCAAAAGGACCAGTGTGTGGTCACAACTATATATGGGTGCTCCACCGGGGACACAGGGGGTCCCTAGGATCTGTACATCCACTTCAGCCTGTGATCCAACCAATTGTCTAGCATAACTTCTGTGCTTCCAAGTAGGAATTTTGACCCATTTGGTGTTCGTGGCCTCCCACTCTGTTAAATTCCAAGCGCTACGGAGCAGGAGCTAGATATAGAACCCAAAGGGGACTGAGATCTGTACCTGGCATAGACCAGTGGCTAAAGCAGTGGGGAAGAGAACAATGGAGGGTCAGGGAAAGTGAAGCCAGAAAAGTGTTGCAACTCACAGCCCAAACTGGATCAGATGCTTCAATGTGATGACTGACCTCCCTCTTGATCTCAAATAGTTGACGAGATTACCCTTGAATGGACAGAGAGCAGAATTCTTACAGATGGTGAAACTTTCCTTCTGATCTCAGCACCTCCACATTGCTTGCTTTTTACTAACTTGCTGTCCCATTTCTTTAGATTATAACACTTTTTTTTTTGGGTTTGGATCTGAAACATACTCTGAAAACACAAGCCCTTTCTTGACTCTGATAAGAAAGAGGCCTTTTATCTTAATTGTGGTTTCTACTAACATTGCTGTTTGGAGAGAGGGCTATAGGGAGTTTAAAGGGTCTAGATTAGAGTGGTGCTGGAAAAGCACAGCAGGTCAGGCAGCATCCGAAGAGTAGGAAAATTAACGTTTCAGGCAAAAGCCCTTCATCAGGAATGAAGGCAGGGAACCTCCAGGGTGGAGAGATAAATGGGAGGGGGGTGTGGGGCTGGGGAGAAGGTAGCAAAGAGGACAATAGGTGGATCGGGGTGGGGATGGAGGTGATAGGTCAGAGAGGAGGATGGAGCGGATAGGTGGCAAGGAAGATTGGCAGGTGGGACAGGTCATGGGGACAATGCTTGGGTGGAAGGTTGGAATTGAAGTAAAGTGGGGGGAGGGGAAATGAGGAAACTGGTGAAGTCCACATTGATGCCCTGGGGTTGAAGTGTTCTGAGGCAGAAGATGAGTTTAATGGGTGTCAACATTTCAAATGTACTCCACTGCCTGTAAGAAGGCCCTGAGATTGTAAAAGGCCTTGTATAAACAATGACAATAACTGAGGTCCCATCTCACTGCTCCAGCTAGGGTAAAGAATCCCTGTATCACACTAGCCCTGCTGTCTTGGCCATTATTAATCTCTCCATCAACACCACAAAAGGCATAGTTTCTGGCCGTTATTACATTGCTGATTTTTGGGAGTTGGCTGAGCCCACGATTGTCTGCGGCATTACCTATATTAAAAAAAATTGAAAAGTACTTCATCAATTGTAAAGAGTCATAAAAGCTGCCAATGCAGGGGTTTCCAGTTTAGTTTTAAGCTTCTCCTTTCTATTACCACGAGACACAGTAAGAGCTTTAGTCAGATGCAATACTTGAAATGAGACAAACACATGAAGAGGAAAACTATGAAAAGATCCAGTGAAAGAGAATTTAAGTAGACAGATCCAGCACAGGGGCAAAACTGTGACTCTGTGCAAAGTTAGATAGCTCTCTTGAACCATTGGATAAAGAAATAAATTGGCTGAAGGTTCTATACACAGGTGTATTTTCTCCAACTGTAAGAGTTAAAATCTTAGGCATATAATTACCTCACTTCCAGCCACCTAAGCATTGAACAACACCTCTAGAATGTGTGTCTGTCTTGCATGTCACAGCAGCCAGCAACCTAATGAACTGGATGTCATACATACATACATCTTCACACCTGGAGTTTAGACACATTTTGGTACTTCATATCAATCAGGCTTTCTGGAGATGGATTGTCCAACAAGGAACAGCAAACGTTTCCTGTAACAGGCCCTTACCAGAAAACATAGCTGCCTGCTCCGCTGATGGAAGTGTGGCACGGTTGGATTCTTAGATGAAAATTTAATTTTTGGGGGGAAAGAGTAAAAGAATGGGAGTTACAGCAAGAAAGAGAGCAGAACAAGTGGAAGCTTTTAAGAAAATGTATACAGAATTGTCATTTATTTTTGCTTTGGGGCTACCATTCCAATAATAAGAAAACATTTTTGACATTGCCTTGAAATGTTGCTGTAATAGATTTTGGATTACAATGCCTGGTGATACCAAAGATAGACCTGACCGCATTGCTACAGTGAGTTGAAAACACGATCCAAATATAAGTCACAATGAAGGCTGAGGGAGATGCAAAGCGATGTACCTTGCTCATGTATTCAGTGACGATATACAATCCATTGTCTACTACAACTCCCAATAATTTCACCAGATTCTTGTGCAGTAATTTCCTGTGTTTTAACAAAGAAAAATGCAAAAGTTAAATCAATCAGTCGCATGGAGTCAACCTGTTGTCTGATCATTTTATTTTGGCTGGGACTTTTTTTTTACTGGAGCGTAGGAAGTTGAGGGGCAACCTTACTGAGGAATATAAAATCATGAAGGGCATAGGTAAGGTGAGTGACATGGGAGTTTCCCACAGGGTGGGGGAATTCAAAACCAGGAGGTGAGAGGGGAAGGATTTAAAAAGGACATGAGGAGCAATCTTCTTTCACACAGAGAGTGGTTCATGTGTGGAATGAACTTCCAGAGAAAGAGATGGATGCAAGTACAGCCACAATGTTTAAAAAACGTTTTGGATAAGTTAATTGAAAGGAAAAGATTTGGAGGGATATGGGCCAAGTGCAGGCAGGTGGAACTAGTTTAGTTTGGAATTATGGTTGGCATGGACTGATTGGACTGAAGGGTTTGTTTCCATGTTGTATTATACAGTATGGGCACAGTCCTTGCTTTTGAATAAAGTTATCTCTCACCCACCCTGCCCTGTTTAGTGGAGTAAGGGGCAGCAAGCAGGCACCATACAAAAGCAGAATCTCCAAGGGAGCATAAATGAGAATTGTGCCCTTCCAGGAGAAGCGAGGTGACAGCATCGGGCACCAGAAAGCAGACAGAGGTAAGTTGAAAATCACAAAAGCGAGAAGATGATTGAGTTTGTCTTTGTGTTCTATTCATTTGGATAAAATATTTGCCTTTTTTCCAATCTGCAGGAACCTTTCTAGAACCTAAGGATTTTTGGAAGATTATAACCAATGTAACTTATATTTCTGATGCCGCTTCTTTTGAAAGATGCAGGCCAGTCCTGGGAACTTGTCAATCTTTTGACGCTTGACAATCTTGATTTAAGAGGAGAAAGTGAGGTCTGCAGATGCTGGAGATCAAAGTTGAAACTTTATTGCTGGAACAGCACAGCAGGTCAGGCAGCATCCAGGGAACAGGAGATTCGACGTTTCGGGCACAGGCCCTTCTTCAGGAATGAGCAGAGAGTGTTCAGCAGGAGAAGATAAAAGGTAGTGAGGAGGGACTTGGAGGAGGGTGCGTTGGAAATGTGATAGGTGGAAAGAGGTCAAGGTGAGGGTGATAGGTCGGAGTAGGATGGAGGCGGAGAGGTCAACAAGAAGACTGCAGGTCAGGAAGGCGGCGCCGGGCTGGGGGGACCCGGCGGAGACAAGGTGGGGGGAGGGGGGAAGAAGAAACTGGTGAAGTCCAAGTTAATCCCCTGCGGTTGGAGGGTTCCCAGTCGGAAGATAAGACGCTCCTCCTCCGACCGTCGGGTTGTTGTGGTTTGGCGGTGGATGAGTCCAATGACCTGCATATCCTCGGTGGAGTGGGAGGGGGAGTTGAAATGCTGTGCCACAGGTTGGTTGGGTTGGTTCGCCCGGGTGGCCCAGAGGTGCTCCCTGAATCGCTCCGCAAGTAGGCGGCCTGTCTCCCCAATATAGAGGAGGCCACACCGGCTGCAGCGGATGCAGTAGATGATGTGGGTGGAGGTGCAGGTGAATCTGGGCCACC
>NC_057740.1:14018759-14021179 GCF_004010195.1 Chiloscyllium plagiosum
TGTTCCCTGGATGCTGCCTGACCTGCTGTGCTGTTCCAGCAATAAAGTTTCAACTTTGATCTCCAGCATCTGCAGATCTCACTTTCTCCTCGAAGATTTCAACCTACTGCGAATCCTCTTACAAGGATGCCTTCCTTGAAGAAGCTCTCTGCCTCTCTCTACAAAGATCTAACACTCTCTGCTCATTCCTGAAGAAGGGCCTGTGCCCGAAATGTCGAATCTCCTGTTCCCTGGATGCTGCCTGACCTGCTGTGCTGTTCCAGCAATAAAGTTTCAACTTTGATCTCCAGCATCTGCAGATCTCACTTTCTCCTCGAAGATTTCAACCTACTGCGAATCCTCTTACAAGGATGCCTTCCTTGAAGAAGCTCTCTGCCTCTCTCTACAAAGATTTCAGTGAGTCCCTCTCTCACTGCACACCCCAGGTCATCTCCTCTGCCAACCACCCTCCTCCAAGTCCCTCCTCCCTACCTTTTATCTTCTCCTGCTGAACACTCTCTGCTCATTCCTGAAGAAGGGCCTGTGCCCGAAACGTCGAATCTCCTGTTCCCTGGATGCTGCCTGACCTGCTGTGCTGTTCCAGCAATAAAGTTTCAATCTTGATTTAAGTTCTTCCCTCCTCATAATTTATTGATTTTCAATAATCTTTGGGAAGTTTCTTAAGTTTTATTCTGTGAAAACAGACACAAATTGCTGGTTCAAAAGCCTCTGCAGCATTTTGTTTTTTGGAGCAGTTATTCACTAGCAATAAGACTGTCCACATGGAGTACGTAAGCCCAGAGTATGGCAGGCACAAGATCACATTTTGATGACTAAGAAACAACAGCTTACATGTGGTGTGGGCATGTTGCTTTTCAAGTCAAATAAAGACATTGGAAATAGGTTTGAATTATAATACCGTACAATTGAGGTGAGAGTCAGAATTGGTTGTGAATATCTCAGTGTGGCCTACAACCTATCCTCTTAGATAGAATGGCCTCCCAGGCAAGAAACTGGAGGAGAGCATCCAGAAAATGAAGACCTGGTAGTTTTCTGGTCACCCTCAAACTGGGCAGTGTACCCATCCACTTAAATACAGAGAAACACTTATGCTAAAAACCCAAAGAGCTGCAGATCCTGTGAATCAGAAACAAAAACAGAAGGTGCTGGAAAAGCTCAGCAGGTCTGGCAGCAGTGCGAAGAGAAATCAGAGTTAACGTTTCGGGTCTGATGACCTTTCCTCAAAACTGATGGTGTTTGGAAACCTTTCTGCTGTCCAGTCTGGGAAAGATCATAAATATAAGGACTGTTGCTCCACCTAGTGGACACATCACAAAGCTGCAAATTCCATCCTGACTGATCAAAACAAACTAGAAAGACCTTATTCAAAGTTGAAAAATGTCGTGCTGGAAAAACACAGCAGGCCAGGCAGCATCCGAGGAGCAGAAGAATCGACGTTTCGGGCATAAGCCCTTCTTCAGGAGTCCCGAAACGTTGATTCTCCTGCTCCTCGGATGCTGCCTGACCTGCTGTGTTTTTCCAGCACCACATTTTTCAACTCTGGTACTCCAGCATCTGCAGTCCTCACTTTCTCCTAGTAGACCTTACTCAAATACATGACCATTGGATGTCTCAAAGAGCTTTCTGGCCAATAAAGTACTTTTGGAGTGCTGTGATGTAGGAAATGCAGTTCTTATGAAGAGTCACCAGGCACTGAAATGTTAACTCTGCTCTCTTGCCATAGTTAGGAGAAAGTGAGGACTGCTGATGCTGGAGATCAGTGTTGAAAAGTGTGGTGCTGGAAAAGCACAGCAGGTCAGGCAACATCCGAGGAGCAGGAGAGTTGAAGTTTCAAGCATAAGCCCTTCATCAGGAATTGGGGTTGGGGGACGCCAAGGGGGCTGGGAGATAAATGGGAGGGGGCAGGGCTGGGGGGGAAAGTAGCTGGGAAGGCGATAGGTGGATGAAGGTGGAGGTGATGGTGACAGGTCAGTGCAAAGGGTGGAGCAGATAGGTGAGAAGGAAGATGGGATAAGTTGGGGGGAGGAGAAATGAGGAAACTGGTGAAATCCACATTGATCCCATGTGATTGAGGGTCCCAAGGTGAAAAATGAAGTGTTCTTCCTCCAGGCGTCGCGTGGCTAGAGTTTGGTGGTGGAAGAGGCCCAGGCCTTGCATGCCCTTGGCAGAGTGGGAGGGGGAGTTAAAGTGTTTGGCCACAGGGTGGTAGGGTTGGTAGGTGTGTGTGTCCCAGAGATGTTCTCTGAAACGTTCTGCAAGTTGGTGTCCTGTCTCCCCATGGGATCAATGTGGATTTCATTTGTTTCCTCAACTCCTCTGCCCCCACCTTATCCCAGATCCAACCCTCTAACTCAGCACTGCCCTCTTGAACTGTTCTACCTGTCCATCTTCCTTCCCACCATCAGCTCCATGCCTGACTG
>NC_057740.1:14021679-14028916 GCF_004010195.1 Chiloscyllium plagiosum
ATTCTCTGAGCTGGCTTTTCTCTTTCAGATGCTGACAGATTTCCTGTGCAGTTCTAGAAACTTAACCTCTCATTCTGAGTTTCTAGGGCAGCATGGTGGCTCAGTGGTTAGCACTGCTGACTCACAGCACCAGGGTTCCAGGTTCGATTCCAACCTTGGGTGACTGTCTGTGTGGAGTTTGCACATTCTCCCCATGTCTGCGTGCGTTTCCTCCTGGTTCTCCGGTTTCCTCCCACAATCCAAAGATGTGCAGGTCAGGTGAATTAGCCATGCTAAATTGCCCCATAGTGTTAGGTCAATTAGTTAAAGGGAAATGGGTCTGGGTGGGTTACTCTTCAGAGGGTCGGTGTGGACTGGTTGGGCCGAAGGGCCTGTTTCCACACTGTAGGGCATCTAGTGATTTTCATGTCTACGTCTTTCAAGCTCAGCTAGTGAAGTCGGGCGGACAAATTCCTTTTAACGAGAAAGGAAATCTTTGCACAGAATTCCCTCACACAGGTGGTAATGTCAAAGGGCCAGGAATCCAGACACAGTGGCTACGAAACACTAAAGAGACATCAGTTCAAGTCTCACCATGGTAGCTAAATTCAAGTCATAAAATCTGGATTCAGTAACAGTGGTCATGAAATTACTATTTATTGTCAGAAAATTTCACCTGACTCATTAACTTTGATCTGTCATGGAAATCTGCCATCCTTACCCAGTCTTGCCGACATGAGATTAATATTTAATTACTCTTGGAAATGGTCTTTCAAGCCATTCACTTTAAAGGTAATCTGGGATGGGCAACAAATCTGCCCAGACCCCATGAAAGAGATTGAAGAAAAAAAGACCTCCCACATTAAACCATGTTGGAATGATGATGTTACAATGAGCTCTTAAGCCTTTAATGGGTTAAAAGGCAGCACTGATTGTGCCTGATCTCCACTGCCTCCCCTCGTCTCAAGATGCCTTTGGCAGCACTGTTGCCGTGGAAATAAAACTTCCTGCCCGTAATCCTCCATTATCCCTCCCCCCCCCATCCACACTTTATCCTCATGTGACACATAATTACTTGCTAAATTAGAACAGCTCTTTCCAGAGTCACAACTAGAGGTTAACATGTTAGCCAGATGCGATCATGCTGGAATGACAGAACTTACAGGAGGTTGTCCTGTCTGATTGCTGTGGTTTCTTTCTTACAATGCTTAAAAAGAATCACACAACTTTGTACACCCCAGTCCAACACCGGCATCTCCAAATCATGCTTAAAAAGAAAGCATTCTGAATAGCTCCTCCCACCCTGACGAACATCAATGCATCACTAGGGATATTCTAATAAGCCTCCTCCTTCAAAATATAAAACCGGATTCAATCAAAAGAGTTAAAGCAAGTATTTGAGAGTAGACCCTTATCGTCATCATTAACCGACCCTGTTCAGGTCAAGATATATTGCTGACTGTTCTTACTGCGAAATGCAATTAAGATGCTATTTGTTTTAGTATTTTATATCTTTAATTAGAATTAGTATAAATTAGTAGTTTATTGCTGCAATATATTTTGCCATGGCTGTTACAGAATCTCTACTCAAATGGCATTTCTATGTTATGTTTGACAAGTAAACTTCAGTGTAGATAATTGTGTGATGTTACATTTCAGTGAGAAAGATAAGGTTTTCACACATTTGTTGAAAAATAAGAATCTGAATGGAGTTGAGGAAATTGGGATTACAAACACTAGAAGCAATGACACAGGTCAATAAGACCACACAAAGTAAGCAGTAGTTCCTAATGCTAGAGGGCTAACTTTGCATAGACAGTCATTCATTGATGCTTTTCCCATGCAATGCCTTGGCCAATCAGAGTCGACTTACCCAGTTTGAACTGAAAAAGAAACCTTGCTGTTAACTGATGTATTCTGTATGGCAATGCATCAACCAATCAGAATTCACTTACTCATCAGTCATCACCCTCCTTATAAGGAGCAGAAACTGTACCCTTTGAGATTTGGTATTCTTGTCATTTTATCCTGGTGATTGTGAAATGCAAAGCTCTGACAGCAGGTCTCTTTTTTTCAGTGATAATCAAAATTGCTTTGCTGAACTTTAATTATATTACATTTAGAGTAGTGTTTGCAGTTCCCATCATCATAATCATTAAAAAAATGTAGAGGCACTGAAGAGGGTTCAAAAAAACATCTATAGGCACGGTACTTGAAATGCGAGTTTATAGCAATCAGGAAAGGGTGGATCTACATTTTCCTGTAAAGGAAGGCTGAGGTGTGATCTGATAGGCATCGTTAAGGTTGGAAAAGATTTTGATAAAGAGAGCATGGAAAAACTGTTTCTGTTTATGAGAAGCTATGAATATAAAATAGTCACCAAGAAGTTCAATAGGGAATTCAGAAGAAATGCCTTTACCTAAAGAGTGGTGAGAATGTGGACCTATCTACCACAGGGAATAGGCAAGAGAAAGAGTACAGTCATTTCTTCAATAACATGATAGTTGCATTCCTGTGTGACCCCATGCTATATAAAATCGCGCAATACAAATAACACTTAAAGTGGTTGACGATCTAAACGCATTATAGTCGTCATACATTTTAAATGTCTGTGCTTTAAAAACAGCATCCCCTATTCGTCAATCGTATTACAGCCAATTTGAGTTGATGGAACGTGCGTTATAGGAGCACGACCTGTACAGATATGTTTAAGGAGAACCTGGATCAGATCATAAAGGAGAAAGGATAGGATCTGGATGAACAAAGATGGATGAAGGCTCAAGTGGAGCATATAAATGTCTTGGAGTGGTTAGGCCAAGTGGCCCCTTTTTGAACTGCAAATTCTATATAATTCAAAGTAAAAATCAAGCAGTTTAATATTTGCACATTACATTGCATTATGATCTGCTTTGTTAATAATGCTGTGTATGAGTATGTAATAGGGTAAAAACAATGACTGCAGATGCTGGAAACCAGATTCTGGATTAGTGGTGCTGGAAGAGCACAGCAGTTCAGGCAGCATCCAAGGAGCTTCGAAATCGACGTTTCGGGCAAAAGCCCTTCATCAGGAATAAAGGCAGCGAGCCTGGAGCGTGGAGAGATGATGTTTGACGCTCTATGTTATGTTTGACAAGTAAACTTCAGGGTAGATAATTGTGTGATGTTACATTTCAGTGAGAAAGATAAGGTTTTCACACATTTGTTGAAAAATAAGAATCTGAATGGAGTTGAGGAAATTGGGATTACAAACACTAGAAGCAATGACACAGGTCAATAAGACCACACAAAGTAAGCAGTAGTTCCTTTATCTCCACTCTCCAGGCTCACTGCCTTTATTCCTGATGAAGGGCTTTTGCCCGAAACGTCGATTTCAAAGCTCCTTGGATGTTGCCTGAACTGCTGTGCTCTTCCAGCACCACTAATCCAGAAAATGAGTATGTAATAGGCCTACTCCTTCAGGAATTTTAAGATACATTTATGGATTAGTAAATTAGGAAAAATAGCAATTGAGCATGGGTGCAGAGAGGCTTCCGATGACATGGTGTCCGGAAATCAGGAACTCTTAATCTGACTTGACGGCAATTTTAGAATATTTCCTGCCCAAAAATATTCTTATGTTCTCACTCCACTTCACTAATAACTCTATACTGTGACAGTACTAAAACTCTTGACTGTGATCCTGACTTTAAAGCGTGCTTTGAGGGTCTAGTTTTCTGGACCCACGTCCCCACTGAAATGCTGATGTTTATCCCTCTTTCTATTCCCTTGCAGCCACTGATGGACCTGGTGGACAAAGTGGAGAAAGGATATCGGATGGAATGTCCAGATAAGTGTCCCACCTCCGTGTACAACCTGATGAAATCCTGCTGGGAGTACGATCCTGGCAAACGTCCCACCTTTAAAAAACTCAGGGACAAACTGGAAAAAGAAGGGAGGAAATCCGATTATGTTTGAAGCAAGAACAACTCATGGGCAGGTTTAACCACAGTCAGAGCATCCTATTGAGCCAACATACTGGGATGGATCCTATCCAGGATTTTGAGTCTTACAGCAGCACATGGTGAAGAATGACAGATTATACATAACAGGAGAAAAAAGAAATCCCTTCAATGTCATGCTGTATTCCTCTATACACAAACTGAAGGTTCCCATCTATGTTTAAATCAACCCCTTCATCCTGTCAGTGCCTGTTTACCTTCTAACAGAGCTGACCTTAACATGGTTGTGCTTGCTCACATACGAGATTAGAAATTGCGGTTTTATTTTGTTTTGGGGAATCCACACAGAATATTATACAATCAGCATCAAACTAACCTGACACTGTCAATATCAGACCGACCCATCACAATAAACAGGAATAAGGACATTTTTATACAGACCTTGCCTTCAGAAGTTGAAATTGATACAGCACAGTGTCTGATAAGGTAGAATGTGCATGGGCTTCATAGCAAGCAGGAGTGAATGGCCTTCTCTTATATTTCTCACATTGTAACAATGATTGTCCTTCGAAAGTATTTCATTTGGCCAGAAAGTACTTTTGAACAATCTGAGGTCCAGACAGCTGCTCTATAATGTATAGTTGTTTCCTGATTTGCTTTCAGTTTTTACTTATGTTAAAGACTGTGCTCTGTGTGGTACCTGTTCAACAGTGGACAATTTCAGATCTCAACAGACACTTGCTGCAAAAGTCTCCATTCAGTATTTTGTTAAGTGTTGATGTAATTGAGAATCTGTTGCAATAAATTAAAACCTTTTGCCTAAACTGAGCTACTGAAATTGGTTAGGGCACAATGCGGAGTGATATCGAGCTGAGTGATGGGGAAGTCCTCACTTAAAGTTGTAGTCGTATTCTTGAAAATTGGGATTTTAAGTAAAAAAACTTTAAATTAATCTTGGTTTCCCACCAAAGTCAATGTAAAAGCTGTAATTAAGTTCCATAGGACCTTCCAAATCAGAAAAAAATGGAAAAACCTACAAGTGGAAATACTTTACAGTACTAAATTCCTGCTGAAAAATGTGTTGCTGGAAAAGCACAGCAGGTCAGGCAGCGTCAAAGGAGCAGGAGAATCGTTCCTACATTGTTAAATGAAATAACTTTTAGCATATAATTTAGAAATTTAAAAGAAATATAGTCAGTTTCTCCACCGAGTATCTCCTGTTGATTTTGCTTGCTACAGATCTCCCTTCCTGATCCTTTAGATTGCTGTGGACCCTTCCTTCCACTGATCCTCTGGCTCAAGGATCCTGCTGATCACTAGCCCATTTTCTTGTTTTTCCTTGGGACTTGCAGCCTCACCTACTCCGAATCCCAACAACTTGCTGATCCTGGGACTTGTAATCTCTCCCAATCCCGATTCCACCCTCCTGCTTATCTGGAACTTGCAATCTCTCCCATTCTGAATCCCACCCTCCTGCTTATCCTGGGACTTGCAATCTCTCCCAATCCCGATCCCACCCTCCTGCTTATCCTGGGACTTGCAATCTCTCCCATTCTGAATCCCACCCACTTGCTGATCTGGCTGTCCCTCTTAATATTTTTTTACAAAGAACATAGGATGTGTGAACCTTCCCTGTGTCCATTATCACCTCTCTATACTGTTAGCATTATTGGAGAAATTTCTTGCAGTTGCTGGGATTTGTAATGTTCTCTAACAGATTTAATGTGGGGTTGTGAGGCAGAACCAATGTAATTGTTGTAGATTTCTTCTTTATTTTATCATTATTGAGGATTATACCAAGTGAGAATTTTTGAAAACAAGCCAACCGAAGGATTATTATGATGAGATACAAGACATCAAAGCCTTGTTTGTAAGCAATTATGTTCGCTCTCCTCTCCTGAAAGCTTTGGCATTCATTATGTTCCAATGCCACAACCTTCAATACCTCATCTGTTTCTCATGTGCCAGCCTGGTCAGTGTTGGCAGGCAATTCAACTGCAAAAGGCATCCCAGCCAAACTCAATTCATATTTATCAATGTCACCCAAACTATATACTTGATGTCAGGCTCACAGACTGGGTAGACTTGGTTTCCAGTTTTCCTTAAAATCACAAGAGGTAAAATTAAAATTTGTTACAATTCACCTCTTTCCATTTCCTTTCCTGCAGGACCATACCTCATGAGTGTCAGGCCCACGTCTGATTCCTCATCCCGGTGATGGCCAGATAGCTGTCTTCACATAGCAATTTTGTAGGCGACACACCTGGGGACCAATTGTTGCACAGATGAGCTCCATAGGAAGAGAAATAAATAAAAGATAACAGTCATGGGGTCCTCTCACATACTGGGTCATGCAAGTAGCAGGAGTCAAGGCTGTGGCACGATGCTGCCTTCTTTAGCCCATGGGCATTGAGTGCCTCTCAGGCACTTAAATAGGCAGCAGCAAGTCTTCTCTAGCAACAAAGACCAGTTTTCAGTGGGCCCCATCTTTCTGATGCTGAGTCCCTCTGTGGGGAAATGAATACCAGAAGTCTGTAAACAAACACAATGATTTAGTGCAGTCCAGGACAGAGATGTTTCTGATAGTGGAAAGTCAGGTAGAATAAAGACAAATACAACATAGGAACAGGCCCTACGGCCTTCCAAACCGACACTGACACATTTTGCCCTTCCATACATAAACTGTCCTCACTTACAGGATCCGTATCTATACCCTTCCTATGCATGTATTCATTCAGGTTTTTCTTGAATGCTGCTATTTTGTCTGCTTCCACCACCTCCTCTGACTGTGTTCCAGGCACTCACCACCCTATGTGTGAAAGACTTGCCTTGCACATCTTCCCAACCCCCACCCAATCCCTTCCCCCACACTTTGAACCTGTGTCCCCTAGTATTTGACCCCTCCATCTGGGGAAAAAGCCTCATACATTCCACTTCATCCATGCCATCCACAATCTTTTAAACTTCTATCAGGTTGTCCCTCAACCTCCTGCGTTCCAGTGAAAACAAACCGAGACTATCCAACCTTACTTTGTAGCTAAAAATCCCTCATACCAGGCAACATCCTGGTAAACCTTTTCTGCACCCTCTGCAAAGCATTCACAGCGGTTTGGTAGTGTGGTGACCAGAGCGGTTCGCAATATTCCAAGCGTGGCCGAACTAAAGTTCGATAAAGTTGCAGCATAATTTGGATTAGTGGTGCTGGAAGAGCATAGCAGTTCAGGCAGCATCCAAGGAGCAGCAAAATCGACGTTTCGGGCAAAAGCCCTTCATCAGGAATAAAGGCAGTGAGCCTGAAGCGTGGAGAGATAAGCTAGAGG
>NC_057740.1:14029814-14031238 GCF_004010195.1 Chiloscyllium plagiosum
TGTCAGTGTCAAGTCTGTCGTCACTGATGGAGATGGAGAGGTCCAGGAGGGGGAGGGAGGTGTCAGAGATGGTCCAGGTAAATTTAAGGTCAGGGTGGAATGTGTTGGTGAAGTTGATGAATTGCTCAACCTCCTCGCGGGAGCACGAGGTGGTGCCAATGCAGTCATCAATGTAGTGGAGGAAGAGGTGGGGAGTGGTGCCAGTGTAATTACAGAAGATCAACTGCTCTATGTAGCCAACAAAGAGACAGGCATAGCTGGGGCCCATATGTGTGCCCATGGCTACCCCTTTGGTCTGGAGGAAGTGGGAGGATTCAAAGAAGAAATTGTTACTGGTGAGGATCAGTTCGACCAAACGAATGAGAGTGTTGGTGGAAGGGTACTGTTGGGGACGTCTGGAGAGGAAAAAACTGAGGGCTTGGAGGCCCTGGTCATGGCGGATGGAGGTGTAGGGGGACTGGATATCCATGGTGAAGATGAGGCTTTGGGGGCTGGGGAAATTGAAGTCTTGGAGGAGGTGGAGGGCGTGGGTGGTGTCTCGAACGTATGTGGGGAGTTCCTGGACTAGGGGGGATAGGAAAGTGTCGAGGTAGGTAGAAATGAATTCAGTAGGGCAGGAGCATGCTGAGACAATGGGTCGGCCAGGGTGGTCAGGCTTGTGGATCTTGGGAAGGAGGTGGAACTGGGCAGTGCGGGGTTCCCGGACTATGAGGTTGGAAGCTGTGGGTGGGAGATCTCCTGAGGTGATGAGGTTATGTATGGTCTGGGAGATGACGGTTTGGTGATGGTGGGTGGAGTCATGGTCAAGGGGGTGGTAGGAGGAGGTGTCTTTGAGTTGGTGTCTGGCTTCAGTGGTGACGAGGTAAGTGCGCCAGACTACCACTGCACCCCTTTTATCTGCTGGCTTAATGGTGAGGTCAGGATTGGAGCAGAGGGAGTGGAGGGCAGTGCATTGTGAGGGTGAGAGGTTGGAGTGGGGGAGGGGCGTAGACAGATTGAGGCAGTTGATGTCCCGGCGGCAGTTGGAAATGAAGAGGTCGAGGGCAGGTAATAGGCCAGCGCGGGGTGTCCAGGTGGATGCAGTGTGTTGGAGGTGGGTGAAGGAGTCCTCAGAAGGTGGGCGGGAGTCCTGATTGTGAAAGTAAGCTCGGAGGTGGAGGCACCGGAAGAAGTGTTCGACAACACGGTGTGTATTAAATTCATTGATACGTGGGCGGAGGGGGATGAAGGTGAGGCCTTTGCTGTGGACTGATTGTTCGTCCTCAGTGAGGGGAAGGTCTGAGGGATGGTGAACACTCGGCAGGGCTGGGAGCTGGGAGCTGGTGTGGGTGTGGAGCTGGGAGTAGGGGCGGAGCCTATAACTGGAGTGGGTGTGGTGTTGGGGGGGAATGGGGGGGCGTCATGAGCAGGGGTGGTGTTCCCCT
>NC_057740.1:14031465-14036342 GCF_004010195.1 Chiloscyllium plagiosum
GTTCGACGTCACGGCGTGTATTAAATTCATTGATGCGTGGGCGGAGGGGGACGAAGGTGAGTCCTTTGCTGAGGACTGATCGTTCGTCCTCAGTGAGAGGGAGGTCTGTGGGGATGGTGAAAACTTGGCAGGGCTGGGAGCTGGGATCTGGTGTGGGTGTGGAGCTGGGAGTGGGGTCGGAGCAGTACCTGGAGTGGGTGTGATGGTGGGGGGAATGGGGGTGGAGTCATGAGCAGGGGTAGTGTTCCCCTCGGGGTTCTGGGGGATGGGGATAGTGACAGTGGGGTCTGTCAGCAGAAGGTAGTGACAGTATTTGCTTATCTTTGTACACAATGCCCTGCAGATGTCACAAAGAAAAAATCTTCACCAGGGCTAGTAGAATCTGTTGGAGTGGACATTATGTCAACTTCAAATTAGCCCGGTGTCTTAGAAGTACAAAATATAAGATTCTGAGCTGCATTTCAATGAGATCTGGCATTGCTTGTAGTTCTTTAGATGCTCTTTCTCACTAGGATCCATTTCCCAGCCACTGACTCTCAGACACAGCACTGACACTCTCTTTGCTACAGTCACACTGACTCTCACTGGGGTACAGTCACACAGGCACTGACTCTCACTGGGGTACAGTCACACAGGCACTGACTCTCACTGGGGTGCAGTCACACAGGCACTGACTCTCATTGGGGTACAGTTCCACTGGCACTGACTCTCACTGGGGTACAGTCACACAGACACTGACTCTCACCAGGGTACAGTCCCACAGGAACTGACACTCACTGGGGTACAGTCCCACAGGTACTGACTCTCTCGGGAACAGACACACAGCCATTGACTCTCACTTTGTTACAATCACACAGGCAGATTCTCACTGGGATACAGTCCCACATGCACTGACTCTCACCATGGGTATAATCCTACAGGCACTGACTCTCATTGGGGTACAGTGCCACAGGCACTAACTGTCACTGGGGTACAGTCCCACAGGCACTGACTCTCTCTGGGATACAGTCCCACAGGCACTGTCACTGGGGCAGAGTCCTACAGGCACGGACTCTCACTGGGATACAGTCCCACAGGCACTGACTCTTACCAGAATACAGTCCCACAGGCACTGACTCTCACCAGGGTACAGTCCCACAGGCACTGACTCTCAACAGGGTACAGTCCCACAGGCACTGACCCTCATTGGTGTACGGCCACACAGGACTTGACTCCCACTATATTACAGTCACACAGGCACTGACTCTCACTGGGGTATCGTCACACAGGCACTGACTCTCACGTTGTTACAGTCACTGACACTCATTTTGTTACAGTCCCACAGCCACTGACTCACTTTGTTAGAGTCAGGCAGGCACTGACTCTCACCTGCGTACAGTCTCACAGGCACTAACTTTCACTAGGGTACAGTCTCATAGGCACTGACTCTCACTGGGATGCAGTCCCACAGGCACTGACACTCACTCAGGTACGGTCCCACAAGCGCTGACTCTCACCTGGGTACAGTCCCACAAGCATTGACTCTCACTGGGATGCAGTCCCACAGGCACTGACTCTCTCCTGGGTACAGTCCCACAGGCACTGACTCTCACCTGGGTACAGTCCCACAGGCACTGACTCTCTCCTGGGTACAGTCCCACAGGCACTGACTCTCACTGGGATGTAGTCTCACAGGCACTGATTCTCACCGGAATACACTCCCACAAACATTGATTCTCACCGGGGTACAGTTCTACAAGCAATGACAGTCACTGGGATACAGTACCACAGGCACTGACTCCCACTATATTGCAGACCCACAGGCACTGACGCTCTCGGATATAGTCCCACAGGCACTGACTCTCACTGGGGTTTAGTCACCCAGGCAATGACTGTCACTGGGGCATAGTCCCACAGGCGCTGACTCTCACTGGGACTCAGTCCCACAGGCACTGACTCTCACCAGGGTACAGTCCCACAGGCACTGACTCTCACTGGGATACAGTTCCACTGGCATTGATTCTCACTGGGATTCAGTCCCACAGGGACTGACTCTCACCAGGGTACAGTCCCACAGGCACTGACTCTCACTGGGATGCAGTCCCACAGGCACTGACACTCACTCAGGTACGGTCCTACAAGCGCTGACTCTCTCCTGGGTACAGTCCCACAGGCACTGACTCTCACTGGGATGCAGTCTCACAGGGACTGATTCTCACCGGAATACACTCCCACAAACATTGATTCTCACTGGGATACAGTACCACAGGCACTGACTCCCACTATATTGCAGACCCACAGGGAGTGACGCTCTCGGATATAGTCCCACAGGCACTGACTCTCATTGGCGTACGGCCACACAGGACTTGACTCCCACTATATTACAGTCCCACAGGCACTGACTCTCATTGGTGTACGGCCACACAGGATTTGACTCCCACTATATTACAGTCACACAGGCACTGACTCTCACTGGGGTATAGTCACACAGGCACTGACTCTCACGTTGTTACAGTCACTGACACTCATTTTGTTACAGTCCCACAGCCACTGACTCACTTTGTTAGAGTCAGGCAGGCACTGACTCTCACCTGCGTACAGTCTCACAGGCACTAACTTTCACTAGGGTACAGTCTCATAGGCACTGACTCTCACTGGGATGCAGTCCCACAGGCACTGACACTCACTCAGGTACGGTCCCACAAGCGCTGACTCTCACCTGGGTACAGTACCACAGGCACTGACTCTCACTGGGATGCAGTCCCACAGGCGCTGACTCTCACCTGGGTACAGTCCCACAGGCACTGACTCTCACCAGGGTACAGTCCCACAGGCACTGACTCTCACTGGGATACAGTTCCACTGGAGAAAGTGAGGTCTGCAGACGCTGGAGATCAAAGCCGAAACTTTATTGCTGGAACAGCACAGTCAGGCAGCATCTAGGGAACAGAAGATTCGACGTTTCGGGCACATGCCCTTCTTCAGGAAACTGAAGAAGGGCATGTGCCCGAAACGTCGAATCTTCTGTTCCCTAGATGCTGCCTGACCTGCTGTGCTGTTCCAGCAATAAAGTTTCGGCGTACAGTTCCACTGGCACTGACTCTCACTGGGATACATCCCACAGGCACTGACTCTCACCAGGGTACAGTCCCACTGGCACTGACTCTCACCAGGGTACAGTCCCACAGGCACTGACTCTCACCACGGTATAATCCTACAGGCACTGACTCTCATTGGGGTACAGTGCCACAGGCACTAACTGCCACTGGGGTACAGTCCTACAGGCACTGACTCTCACTGGGATACAGTCCCACAGGCACTGACTCTCACCACGGTATAATCCTACAGGCACTGACTCTCATCGGGGTACAGTGCCACAGGCACTAACTGCCACTGGGGTACAGTCCTACAGGCACTGACTCTCACTGGGATACAGTCCCACTGGCACTGACTCTCACCATGGTATAATCCTACAGGCACTGACTCTCATTGGGGTACAGTGCCACAGGCACTAACTGCCACTAGGGTATCGTCACACAGGCACTGACACTCATGTTGTTACAGTCACTGACACTCATTTTGTTACAGTCCCACAGCCACTGACTCACTTTGTTCGAGTCAGGCAGGCACTGACTCTCACCTGGGTACAGTCCCACAGGCACTAACTCTCACCTGGGTACAGTCTCATCGGCACTGACTCTCACTGGGATGCAGTCCCACAGGCACTGACTCTCACTCAGGTACGGTCCCACAAGCGCTGACTCTCACCTGGGTACAATCCCACAGGCACTTACTCTCTCCTGGGTACAGTCCCACAGGCACTGACTCTCACTGGGATGCAGTCTCACAGGCACTGATTCTCACCGGAATACACTCCCACAAACATTGATTCGCACCGGGGTACAGTTCTACAAGCAATGACAGTCACTGGGATACAGTACCACAGGCACTGACTCCCACTATATTGCAGACCCACAGGGAGTGACGCTCTCGGATATAGTCCCACAGGCACTGACTCTCACTGGGGTTTAGTCACCCAGGCACTGACTGTCACTGGGGCACAGTCCCACAGACAGTGACTCTCACTGGGATTCAGTCCCACAGGCACTGACTCTCACCAGGGTACAGTCCCACAGGCACTGACTCTCACTGGGATACAGTTCCACAGACACTGACTCTCACCAGGGTTTAGTCCCACAGGCACTGACTCTCACTGGGATACAGTTCCACTGGCACTGACTCTCACTGGGATACAGTCCCACAGGCACTGACTCTCACCAGGGTACTGTCCCACTGGCACTGACTCTCACCAGGGTACAGTTCCACAGGCACTGACTCTCACGAGGGTATAGTCCCACTGGCACTGACTCTCACTGGGATACAGTCCCACAGGCACTGACTCTCACCAGGGTACAGTCCCATTGGCACTGACTGTCACCAGGGTACAGTCCCACAGGCACTGACTCTCACTGGGATACAGTCCTACAGGTACTGACTCTCATTGGTGTATGGCCACACATGAACTGACTCCCACTACATTACAGTCACATAGGCACAGACTCTCACTAGGGTACAGTACCACAGGCACTGACTCTCACTAGGGTACAGTACCACAGACACTGACTCTCACCAGTGTACAGTGGATCAGTGGTGCTGG
The DNA here is from genome assembly GCF_004010195.1 of Chiloscyllium plagiosum. Taxonomy (NCBI): domain Eukaryota; kingdom Metazoa; phylum Chordata; class Chondrichthyes; order Orectolobiformes; family Hemiscylliidae; genus Chiloscyllium; species Chiloscyllium plagiosum. Next base: position 14,036,102 of record NC_057740.1, read on the forward strand.
AAGAGCACAGCAATTCAGGCAGCATCCGAGGACAGGCAAAATCGACGTTTCGGGCAAAAGCCCTTCATCAGGAATAAAGGCAGAGAGCCTGAAGCGTGGAGAGATAAGCTAGAGGAGGGTGGGGGTGGGGAGAAAGTAGCATAGAGTACAATAGGTGAGTGGGGGAGGAGATGAAGGTGATAGGTCAGGGAGGAGAGGGGGGAGTGGATAGGTGGAAAAGGAGCTGGGCAGGTCCGACAAG
>NC_057740.1:14036851-14050882 GCF_004010195.1 Chiloscyllium plagiosum
GAGGTGTGGGATGTGGACGAGATGCGTTGGAGGGCACCTTTAACCATGTGGGAAGGGAGATTGCGGTCTCTAGAGAAGGAGGCCATCTGGTGTGTTCTATGGTGGAACCGCTCCTCCTGGGAGCAGATACGGCGGAGGCGGAGGAATTGGGAATACGGGATGGCATTTTTGCAAGAGATAGGGTGGGAAGAGGTGTAATCCAGGTAGCTGTGGGAGTCGGTGGGTTTGTAGAAAATGTCAGTGTCAAATCGGTCGTCACTGATGGAGATGGAGAGGTCCAGGAAGGGGAGGGAGGTGTTGTCAGAGATCCAGGTAAATTTAAGGTCAGGGTGGAATGTGTTGGTGAAGTTGATGAATTGCTCAACCTCCTCGCGGGAGGAGGTTGAGCAATTCATCAACTTGTTGTTACAGTCACTGACACTCATTTTGTTACAGTCCCACAGCCACTGACTCACTTTGTTCGAGTCAGGCAGGCACTGACTCTCACCTGGGTACAGTCCCACAGGCACTAACTCTCACCTGGGTACAGTCTCTCGGGAACAGACACACAGCTATTAACTCTCACTTTGTTACAATCACACAGGCAGATTCTCATTGGGATATAGTCGTACATGCACTGACTCTCACCACGGTATAATCCTACAGGCACTGACTCTCATTGGGGTACAGTGCCACAGGCACTAACTGCCACTGGGGTACAGTCCTACAGGACTAACTCTCACTGGGATACAGTCCCACAGGCACTGACTCTAACCAGGGTACAGTCCCACAGGCACTGACTCTCATTGGTGTACGGCCACATAGGACTTGACTCCCACTATATTACACTCACACAGGCACTGACTCTCACTGGGGTATAGTCACACAGGTACTGATGTTCACTGGGGTACAGTCCTACAGGCACTGACTCTCACTAGGCTATTGTCACACAGGCACTGACACTCATGTTGTTACAGTCACTGACACTCATTTTGTTACAGTCCCACAGGCACTGACTCACTGACTCAGGCAGGCACTGACTCTCACTGAGATGCAGTCCCACAGGCACTGACTCTCACTCATGTATGGTCCCACAAGCGCTGACTCTCACCTGGGTACAATCCCACAGGCACTGACTCTCTCCTGGGTACAGTCCCACAGGCACTGACTCTCACTGGGATGCAGTCTCACAGACACTGATTCTCACCGGAATACACTCCCACAACCATTGATTCTCACTGGGGTACAGTTCTACAAGCAATGACAGTCACTGGGATACAGTACCACAGGCACTGACTCCCACTATATTACAGACCCACAGGGAGTGACGCTCTCGGATATAGTCCCACATGCACTGACTCTCACTGGGGTTTAGTCACCCAGGCACTGACTGTCACTGGGGCACAGTCCCACAGGCACTGACTCTCACTGGGATTCAGTCCCACAGGCACTGACTTTCATTGGTGTATGGCCACACAGGAACTGACTCCCACTATATTACAGTCACAAAGGCACTGACTCTCACTAGGGTACAGTACCATAGGCACTGACTCTCACCAGTGTACAGTCCCACAGGCACTGGCTCTCACCAATGTACAGTCCCACAGGCACTGACTCTCACCAGGGTACAGTTCCACTGGCACTGACTCTCACCATGGTACAGTCCCACAGGCACTGACTCTCACCAGGGTACAGTCCCACTGGCACTGATTCTCACTGGGATACAGTCCCACAGGCACTGACTCTCACCAGAGTACAGTCCCACTGGCACTGACTGTCACTGGGATACTGTCCCACAGGCACTGACTCTCAACAGGGTACAGTCCCACAGGCACTGACTCTCACTAGGATTCAGTCCTACAGTTACTGACTCTCATTGGTGTATGGCTACACAGAAACTGACTCCCACTATATTACTGTCACATAGGCACTGACTCTCACTGGGGTACAGTACAGTACTGACTCTCATTGGTGTATGGCCACACAGGAACTGACTCCCACTATATTACAGTCACACAGGCACTGACTCTCACTGGCGTATAGCACACAGGTACTGGCTTTCACTGGGGTACAGTCCTACAGGCACTGACTCTCACTGGGGTAAAGTCACACAGGCACTGACTCTCTCACTTAGTTACAGTCACAAAGGTACTGACTCTCACTGGGGTACAGTCACACAGGCACTGACGCACACTAGGGTATAGTCACACGGGCACTGACTCTCACGTTGTTACAGTCACTGACTCTCACTTTGTTACAGTCCCACAGCCACTGACTCACTTTGTCAGAATCGGGCAGGCACTGATTCTCACTGGGGCACAGTCCCACAGGCACTGACTCTCACCAGGGTACAGTCCCACTGGCACTGACTCTCACTGGGATACAGTCCCACAGGCACTGACTCTCACCAGGGTACAGTCCTACAGGTACTGACTCTCATTGGTGTATGGCCACACAGGAACTGACTCCCACTATATTATAGTCACATAGGCACTGAATCTCACTAGGGTACAGTCCCACAGGCACTGTCTCTCACCAGGGTACAGTCCTACAGGTACTGACTCTCATTGGTGTATGGCCACACAGGAACTGACTCCCACTATATTATAGTCACATAGGCACTGAATCTCACCAGGGTACAGTCCCACAGGCACTGTCTCTCACCAGGGTACAGTCCTACAGGTACTGACTCTCATTGGTGTATGACCACACAGGAACTGACTCCCACTATATTACAGTCACACAGGCACTGACTCTCACTGGGGTACAGTCCTACAGGCACTGATTCTCACTGGGATACAGTCCCACAGGCACTGTCTCTCACTGGGATACAGTCCCACTGGCACTGACTCTCAACAGGGTACAGTCCCACTGGCACTGACTCTCACTGGGATACTGTCCCACAGGCACTGACTCTCACCAGGTACAGTCCCACTGGCACTGACCCTCACCAGGGTACAGTCTCACAGGCACTGACTCTCACTGGGATCAGTCCTACAGGTACTGACTCTCATTGGTGTATGGCCACACAGGAACTGACTCCCATTATATTATGTCACATAGGCACTGACTCTCACTGGGGTACAGTACTACAGGCACTGACTCTCATTGGTGTATGGCCACACAGGAACTGACTCCCACTATATTATGTCACATAGGCACTGACTCTCACTGGGGTACAGTACTACAGGCACTGACTCTCATTGGTGTATGGCCACACAGGAACTGACTCCCACTATATTACAGTCACACAGGCACTGACTCTCACTGGCGTATAGCACACAGGTACTGGCTTTCACTGGGGTACAGTCCTACAGGCACTGACTCTCACTGGGATAAAGTCACACAGGCACTGACTCTCTCACTTAGTTACAGTCACAAAGGTACTGACTCTCACTGGGGTACAGTCACACAGGCACTGACTCACACTAGGGTATAGTCACACAGGCACCAATTCTCCCTGAGGTGCATTTCTGGAATTTCATCCTGAAATCTCTTCCTTTCTGCCCTCTCTTCTTTAAAACTTTGCTTTAGAAGCTGCTCCTTTAACCAAGCTTTTCAGCATCTGTTGAGATATCTCCTTCTGAATGTCAATGTCAAACATTTTTGTGTTGATGTCTCCCTTGTTACCACCCTTCAGATAAATACTCCATCCAGGGGGTGACATAAATACAAGTTGTTGAATTCTGTGGTTCAAAGGAGTTGCTTTGTTTTCATTTTAAAATCACATTTAATCAGCTATTTGACTATAGTGAGTTGCCTTCAAGATAATTTAATCCCCTTAAATCTAACTCTGAAACTCATTTGGTTGCTGATATGATCTATTATTGCTGTGATGTAACCAATGAAGCGTGTGAATGAGCTGCTGAACCATTTTAAATACAGCCTGGAATCAAGAGTGAGGTCAGAGTCTCACCATCGTCCAAACCCTGCACACGAACGGCTGGTATTTCCATTCATTAAACTATACTCTGGGGTTGAGCCTATTTTTCAGAGACAGAGGGGCCAAACAGGATGGAATCGAACTGTGTTGAATACTCAGAAAGATTTCACTTCCCGTCTTCCTTAATGTGATTAGCCAAGATGGACATCTCCTTTCCAAAGATGCTCCAGCCCTCACCACCTTCTCTCACGAAGCATTCTCTGGGACAAGTCACAACGGCTCATGGCCCACCACTACTGCTCCCTACTTTGTAGCTGGAAGGAAAATTATTATTTTAAAGACCCTTTGTTTTTAATTATAAACGTACGAAAAACTGACTACAACACTGTCTGTGTATCCTAGTGTGTGAATTATCACACTGTGAAGATCACAGTTCTGAGATCAACAATTTAAATTCTGCTGCGCAGCAAGAAATGCAAAGGAAAAAGGTGCTATCTCTCTCTTTATCTCTCTCTCTCTCTCTCTCCCTGACTGCTGCCAGCCAGCCACTGCTGAAAGGTATCAAAAAAGAAGTTTCAATCAATCTACAATTCAATGAGTAATGAAATCGATTTCAAACTATCAACATCAGTGCTACCGGCAATATTTACTGCAATGGCAGCAGAGGTCAACCATCTATCCGCACTTCACAAAATGATTCAGAGATTAACCTGTAAATCTTCTTTTATCTTTTTGAACTCACCTCTTATTTCTAATCTCTGTGTCTGTTGCATGACTGTTCCTTCTCTTGTTCTGCAATTAATTGTTAATTCAAGAAAATCTGGTAAAATTGGCTTCTTTTAAAACATCAGTTCTCTTGGGTCTGGGTGAAAGGGATGGGATCCTTTCACAAGTAAGCTTGATACAACCAACCAAATAGGTGCGTGAGTAACCAATGGGAACCAGTTCAACCCTCCTAACCTGAAAGCTTAATGGTTTGAGATATTCCTCCTAGTACGGTCGCAAACTGGAGAACCATGTCTGGGGACTGGATGTAACATTCCTTAAGTCTTCAAACAATCATCTGTAAGGATAATAGGGTGGTTATGGTAGGGGATTTTAACTTTCCAAACATAGACTGGGACTGCCATAGTGTTAAGGGTTTAGATGGAGAAGAATTTTTTAATTGTGTACAAGAAAATTTTCTGATTCAGTATGTGGATTTGCCAACTAGAGAAGGTGCAAATCTTGACCTACTCTTGGGAAATAAGGCAGGACAGGTAACTGAGGTGTCAGTGGAGGAGCACTTTGGGACCAGCGACCATAATTCTATTAGTTTTAAAATAGTGATGGAAAAGGATAGACCAGATCTAAAAGCTGAAGTTCTAAATTGGAGAAAGGCCAATTTTGGCAGTATGAGACAGGAAATCTCATAAGCTGATTGGGCGCAGATGTTCACGGGTAATGGGATGGCTGGAAAATGGGAAGCCTTCAGAAATTAGATAATGAGAATCCAGAGAAAGTATATTCCTGTCAGGGTAAAAGGAAAGGCTGGTAGGTATAAGGAATGCTGGATGACTAAAGAAACTGAGGGCTTGGCTAAGAAAAAGAAGGAAGCATATGTCAGGTATAGACAGGATAGATCGAGTGAATCCTTCGAAGAGTATAAAGGCAGTAGGAGTATACTTAAGAGGGAAATCAAGAGGGCAAAAATGGGACATGAGATAGCTTTGGCAAATAGAATTAAGGAGAATCCAAAGGGTACTTACAAATACATTAAGGACAAAAGAGTAACTAGGAAGAGAATAGGGCCCCTCAAAGATCAGCAAGGCAGCCTTTGTGTGGAGCTCCAGGAGGTGGGGCAGATACTAAGCGAGTATTTTGCATTAGTGTTCACTGTGGAAAAGGTCAAAAGGACATGGAAGATATAGAATGTAGAGAAATAGATGGTGACATCTTGAAAAATGTCCATATTACAGAGGAGGAAGTGCTGATGTCTTGAAATGCATAAAGTGGATACACCCTGATCACGTATACCCTAGAACTCTGTGAGAAAGCTAGAGGAGTGATTGCTGGGCCTCTTACTTAGATATTTGTATCATTGATAGTCACAGGTAAGGTGCCAGAAGACTGGAGGTTGGCAAACATGGTGCCAATGTTTAAGAAAGGTGTTAAGGACAAGTCAGGGAACTGTAGACCAGTGAACCTGACATTGGTGGTGGGCAAGTTGTTGGAGGAAATCCTGAGGGATAGGATGTACATGTATTTGGAAAGGCAAGGACTGATTAGGGATAGTCAACATGACTTTGTGTGTGGGAAATCATGTCTCACAAACTTGTATAAGTTTTTTGGAGAAGTAACAAAGAGGATTGATGAGGGCAGAGCAGTAGATGTGATCCATATGGAGTTCAGTAAGGTGTTTGACAAGCTTCCCCATGGAAGACTGGTTAGCAAGGTTAGATCTCATGGAATACAGGGAGTACTCGCCATTTGGATACAGAACTGGCTCAAAGGTAGAAGACAGAGGGTGGTGGTGGTGGAGGGTTGTTTTTCAGACTGGAGGCCTGTGACCAGTGAAGTGCCACAAGGATCGGTGCTGTGTCCACTACATTTACATAAATGATTTAAATGTGAGGTAAGAGGTATAGTGAGTAAAATTGGAGGTGTAGTGGACAGCAAAAAAGGTTATCTCAGATTACAATGGAATCTTGATCAGATGGGTCACTGGGCTGAGAAGTGGCAGATGGAGTTTAATTTAGCTAAATGCAAGGTGCCGCATTTTGGGAAAGCAAATCTTAGCAGGACTTATACACTTTCTGGTAAGGCCCAAGGAAGTGTTGCTGTAAATAGAGACCATGGAGTGCAGGTTCATAGCTCCTTGAAAGTGGAGTCGCAGGTAGATAGGATAGTGAAGAAGGCATTTGGTATGCTTTCCTTTATTGGTCAGAGTACAGGAGTTAGGAGGTCATGTTGCGGCTGTACAGGACATTGGTTAGGCCACTGTTGGAATATTGCATGCAATTCTGGTCTCCTTCCTATCAGAAAGATGTGAAATTTGAAAGGGTTCAGAAAAGGTTTACAAGGATGTTGCCAGGGCTGGAGGATTTGAGCTATAGGGAGAGGTTGAATAGGCTAGGGCTGTTTTCCCTGGAGCATCAGAGGCTGAAGGGTGACCTTATAGAGGTTTACAAAATCGTGAGGGGCATGGATAGGATAAATAGACAAAGTCTTTTCCCTGGGGTGGGGGAGTCCAGCACTAGAATGCATAGGTTTAGGGAGAGAGGGGAAAGACATAAAAGAGACCTAAGGGCAACATTTTCACACAGAGGGTGGTATGTGTACGCAATGAGCTGCCAGAGGAAGTGGTGAAGGCCGGTACAATTGCAACATTTAAAAGGCATCTGGATGGCTATATGAATAGGAAGGGTTCAGAGGGATATGGGTCAGGTGCTGGCAGGTGGGACTAGATTGGATTGGGATATCTGGTCGGCATGAACGAGTTGGACCAAAGGGTCTATTTCCGTGCTGTACATCTCTACGACTCTATGACTTTAAGAACATAGCTGCCCCTCAGTTCTGGTTAATGCATGGACTTCTGATGAATTTCCACATTAAGTTGATCAATGGCCCTTATGTCCATGAGGGCACACCAGACACCATTCAAAGGGCAGATCTCAGTCTGATTTTCTCACCACACCTTCCTCACACCAAACCCTGTCCAATGCCACCACCACCACCTGCCCCCCGCACCTCACCCCTGTTCCCCCCAGTTATAGAATTGGAGATTCATACGGCATGGAAACAGATCCTTCAGTCCAACTCATCCACACTGACCAGACATCCCAATCTGTCCTATTCCCATTTGCCAGCATTTGGCCCATATCCCTCTAAACCCTTCCTATTTATGTACCCATCAAAGTGTCTTTTAAATGTTGTAATTGTTCCAGCCTCCACCACTTCCTCTGACAGTTAGTTCCATATATGTACCGCTCTCCACATGAAAAAGTTAACCTTCAGATTCTTTTTAAACCTTTCCCCTCTCATCTTAAATCTATCCCCTCTAGTTTTAGACTCCCCCACCCTAGGAGAAAGACTTTGACTATGTACCTTAACCATACACCTCATGATTTCATAAACCTGTTATTTTGCAGCAACATTAGCACCAGTCAAGATCGAGTAACTCAGTTGGCGCTGAGATGTTAGCCTTCTGTGTAATTCAACCACTCACCAATTCAAGACTGGGCCAATAGTTCCAATAGACTAATTCACAAGGAAATGTATTTCCTGCGTAATTTATTAATGTGTTTAATACAGATGAGAAGTTTTTCTGCTGAACGGGAAAATATTATTTACAAACTTTCAAATTACTGACATCTTTCAAATTACTGACATTACTGGATTTTATGTGCTAATTTAAGTGTTGTTTTGTACAGGGTGAAAGCTCTTTCAGAATTTCCCTCATTGATTACATTAATTGTATCCAAATTGTCGCCAAAATCAACTTGAATTTACTTTGTTCAAGTTTCTAGTAAAAGTTATTTTCTCTAGCATGACCGTAAAATATCTGTGAGCCCAACCCCTATCAGACCGTGTAAAAAAACATGATTTTTTTCAATCTGTGCATCTAAGAAAATGAATATGGTTTGGGTACATCTCAACTGAATTTTTCTTCCCAACTATCCCCACCTTCTTCTAGGGCTTGATCAATTACAACTGATTGCACTCAAATCTGAGTACAAAACTAACGGAAACCTCCCTAAAATATTTGAAATTTAAAGCTGCTGTTCTGTAATGTCTCAGAGTCAGTTTATTAGTATAATTTAAAGAAACAAGCTCATGATGTTATCATTGTATCATAGCATTTGACCTGAGGTTATAATGGTTTCATGATCCACCTTACCTTAGAATCACTTGAAGCTTGACATGCTACAGAAAGCATACTACTCTCTGTGTAATCCAATGGATGAACATTAGCCCAGACACATGTGCCTATAAATATAATGCTTCTATACAAAATGATTAGATGTAACAGATGCCTGTAGAATTCTTCAATTCCAAAATATCTATGCCTAGTTTCTTATGTTATGAGCTGTATTAGGTAAAATGCCCTGCTGGAGGCAAACCCACATCACTCACTACAAAGTTCACATACCATTACCTTTTGGATCATCTGAGCAATGGATTAGTGAGGCACCACACAGGGACAGTCAGCGACCTTTCAAACAGGACCACCAACTAGCCACAAAACGACATGACCCTCTCTCACTAGTATCCCCTACATACAGATAGGGAAGGAGACCACTTGGACTGGGACAACACATCCATCTTAGGACAAGCCAAATCGAGACACGCATGTGAATTCCTAGTAGCATGGCATTCTAACCGGTACTCTATCAACAAACACATCGAGTTGGACTACATCTAACAACCCCTGAGAAAAAGAACAGGAAATGACATCACCAACCGGAAGAAACCCAAACATATAAATAGAAAGCAGGAATCATGTACACTGCTTCGCCTGAGGCCTACTGAAGATGTTACCTAATAGGGTGGTGAAACATCTGGAGATGAACCTCCCAGCTCAGCGAGCAAACCTATATCCAGGAGAGGGAAAAATTGTTCAAGAGTTACAAATACATATGAGGCAAGGGGTCAAGGAGCTCATGTATTGTCAGTCCATACACCCTCAAATCAGCAACTAGAGAACACCAGTTACATTATGGTATCTCTCTCAAAGTGATCTGAAATCATTAGTTCTGAAATTATGCAAACGCTGTGCTTGCTGATTTACATTGATTCCCAGCAAAGCATTGACTTTAACATTTTCAGGCTTGTTTTCAAAACCCACCATCGACTCATAACCTCCTAACTCTGTGATCACCACCAAGCCCACATTCCTTCCAGGTATCTGTTTTTCTCTGATTCTGGCCCCTGGTGTATCTGCCCTACTGGGCAATACATTGTCATACTTTGAAATGGTTGATATTTCACATTATGTGATATTTTTCTGATCTAACGGTCTGTGTCCTGGAGAGAACTGTAATTTAATGAAAAATACTGTTTTATTCTTTTGATAGATGACAGGCTTGAGGGCCCTATAATTTGAACAATATCAGAAACATCATGCATTACCAAGTAACCCCGTAAAAAATAATACAGTCAGGCAAATAAGCCCTTTTTGTTCTTTCATTGAAAACAATCTTGTATTTTTTACGGACACAGCTTAGCACAACAAGAGCTTAGATTCCAATCAGCACTGGTATTCATCTCTAGACATTTGCATCATGATTAAGTTTGTTTCTAATCTCTGTATTACTCCTCTCCAATTACATTGTTTCCATTCTAGCCTGTTATCGGCTGCATAATTCATGTAAGTCTCCTTGATTCTCAACGACACAATCCAATTCAGTCTCAGATTCTCTTGAAGTCATCACCCATGCCTTTGTTACCTCTATACTCAAGTATTCCAACTTACTACTGGCTGGTCTCCCACATTCAATCTTCTGTAAACTTGACACAATCCAAAACTATGTTGCTCATGTCTTAACTTACAACAATACCCAGTCCCTCTGTCACCCTGTGCTTGCTGATTTACATTGATTCCCAGCAAAGCATTGACTTTAACATTTTCAGGCTTGTTTTCAAAACCCACCATCGACTCATAACCTCCTAACTCTGATCACTACCAAGCCCACATTCCTTCCAGATATCTGTTTTTCTCTGATTCTGGCCCCTGGTGTATCTGCAATTATTATTGCTCCATCACTGGGGACTGTGTCTTTACTTATGTTAGTCCCAGGCTGTGGAATTCCTTCCCTACATCTCTCCAACTCTCTACCTCACTTTCTGCCTTCAAACAATTCTCCTTAAAACTCACCTCTTTGATGAAGACTTTAGTTATCTAACCCAGAATGTCCTAATGTGGCTTGCTGTCATATTTTATTTTATAATGGCCCTGTGAAATGCCATAGGACACGTATTTATTTTAGTAGACATAAACTGGTATTGCAGTATTAACCTTTGGTCTTTTTATACCAATCAAAGCATAATTTAACTCAGGGAAAAATCTAATATCTATTTGGTTCCAATTATTTAAGAATATAAATTTAAGTACATTCATAATCATCGAATTGAATCATTGAGACACACAAGACAGGATATAGCCATTTGTCCATTATATTTATGCTAAACTTTTGAAAGAGCAGTTGTACTTGGTCCCACATCCCTATTCATTGTAACATTGTGAGAAGATACAATCCAAATCCCTTCAATTATTGATAGAATCAGATACCACCATCTCGGAATCCAGGTGTTACGGACCAGACAGACCCTCTCAACATGTTTTAAGAAGGTAGCCCAGACTCTAACTTTTCTTTTAGGCTGATGTAAAGTGGATATTCCAGAAGTAATGCAGTTGGTCAAACCACTCAGCTTTAAACAAAACAGAATTTATGTAAACATTACAGATGAAACATGAACAAAAGAAAACAGAATTTAGAATAACAACCTATTTGAAACCCAACCAACATGATGCCGCAACTTACGAAGGAGCTGTTCCAATCTCTGCAACATCCCATAAACACACCCCTTGGCAAAAGGTAAATTCAAACACAAGTTCTGACAGGCAGGAAAGATTTCAGAGAGAAGGTTCAGGCAAGACATCTGCTGAAGCATGGAACCTCTTTTCACTATAGCTGCTTCCCCCAGCAATTTTTTTGACTGCTTGTTAAAATTAAATCAAACTATAAGAAACCTGAACTGGGAGAGCCAGCCACTCCCCAGCCATTGTTTAAAGTGCCAGATCCAGACATATCCGAACCACTGCCTTTACAACCCCTCTTGAAAAAAAAACAAGGGCAACATATCCTTGTTAACAGGCCACCATCATCACACAGTTACTGGCATTTCTCTGACTGAAATAATTTCTCCTCACCTTCCCTCTAAATGTCTTGCCAATTATAACAACCTCTGGTTATTGACCTAATTAATTTAATAAATAGTCACAAGGTGGTTACAGTAAGATGTGTGTACAATGTGGGATTCTGATTAAGGGTCAGACAGTAAATAAATTTGTCAAGACATAAAGTTGAGTTTCAGAGGAGTTTGGAGAGAGCAAAGTGCCGAACCCTGGGATATAGGTCCTGCTGGATTGGGTAGGGCACAGCGGCACTTTCAACTTCTTCAAGGCCAGCCATCAAGGCCATGCCACCAGACCATGTCAACCGAATGATGCCACCTCGCAGTCAGCAGTCTAGGAAGAAGCTCAATGTCCACTCCACCATCATAAGTGCTCAAGCCTCTGGAGTGTAACATGAATAGCAAATGATGCATGTCCAGTTAATCTTAGCAGTTCACAACATTTAAGCTTGATCCAATCAAACTGCTTCACATATACAGTGCCTCTTGCTAGTAGGTGTCATCAAGTCAAATTTTAAGCAACACTGGTTTGCTGCACTTATGCAGGGCCTTGGTGAGGCTACACCTGGAGTACTGTGTGCACTTTTGCTCTCATCTGAGGAGGGATATTCTGGCGATAGAGTAGTGCAACAAAGATTTACCAACTGGTTCCTGGCATGGCACAACTAATGCATGAAGAGATACTGGATCAGTTAGGACTGTATTCACTGGAGTTGTGAAGAATGAGGGGGGGTTTCATAAAAACTATAAAATTCTAACTGTATAAATGCAAGAAAGATGTTCCGGATTACTGGCAAGTCCAGAACCAGGGGTTACAGTCAAAGAATGCAGGATAGACCATTTGGGACTGAGATGAGGAGAAATCTCTTTACCCAGAGAGTGGTGAGCCTGTGGAATTTTCTGCCATTGAAAGTGGTTAAGGCTAAAACATTCAATGTTTTCAAGAAGGGGTTACGTTTAGTTCTTAGCCCAGGGATCAGAGGACATGGGGAGAAAGTGGGAACAGGTTACTGAGTTGAATGATCAGTCATGATCATATTGAGTGTGTCCCATAGAAAGGCTGCAGTAGTGAGTAGAGTGGGTTCTTTCTTAATTATATGTTTTTGGAGATATGTCTCTTGATTAAACGTAAAATATAAGCCATAACTATTAATTTAACCTGGGGCAGTGTTTTGTAGAGGAATAAGGGGACGGTGTTATTTTCTGGGTCTGTAGATTGTGAAGGAGCAAAAATGGCCTTTGCAGTGATATGTACTTCTTGTCAGATGTGGAAGTTCAAAGAGAGTTTAAGGGTTACTGCGGATTATATCAGCCATAAATGCTTTGGATGCGAATCTTATCAGATCGAATGGATCAGTTGGAGAGACAGTTAGAAGCAATGAGGAATTTGCAACAACAACAGTATGTGATGGATGGCAGTTATAGGAAGGGGGGATGTCTCAGATACAGTCACATAGATGGGTTAACTCCAGGAAAGGTAAGAGAGGTAGGCAGAGGTATATTCCTATCATGGTGAAAGGAAAAGCTGGTAGATATAGGGAATGCTGGATGACTAAATAAATTGAGGGTTTGGTTAAGAAAAAGAAGGAAGCATATGTAAGGTATAGACAGGATAGATCAAGTGAATCCTTTGAAGAGTATAAAGAAAGTAGGAGTATACTTAAGAGGGAAATCAGGCGGGCAAAAAGGGGACATGAGATAGTTTTGGCAAATAGAATTAAGGAGAATCCAAATATATTAAGGATAAAAGGGTAACTAGGGAGAGAATAGGGCCCCTCAAAGATCAGCAAGGCAGACTTTGTGTGGAGCCGCAGAAAATGGGGGAGATACTAAACGAGTATTTTCCATCAGTATTTACTGTGGAAAAGGATATGGAAGATACAGACTGTAGGGAAATAGATGGTGACATCTTGCAAAATGTCCAGATTACAGAGGAGGAAGTGCTGGATGTCTTGAAATGGTTAAAGGTGGACAAATCCCCAGGACCTGATTAGGTGTACCCGAGAACTCTGTGAGAAGCTAGAGAAGTGATTGCAGGGCATCTTGCTGAGATATTTGTATCATCGATAGTCACAGGTGAGGTGCCGGAAGACTGGAGGTTGGCAAACATGGTGCCACTGTTTAAGAAGGGTGGTAAGGAAAGCCAGGGAACTATAGACCAGTGAGCCTGACCTCGGTGGTGGGCAAGTTGTTGGAGAGAAGCCTGAGGGACAGGATGTATGTGTATTTGGAAAGGCAAGGACTGATTAGGGATAGTCAACATGGCTTTGTGC
>NC_057740.1:14051466-14092815 GCF_004010195.1 Chiloscyllium plagiosum
TATAGATGTTTACAAAATTATGAGGGGCATGGATAGGGTAAATAGGCGAAGTCTTTTCCCTGGGGTGGGAGAGTCCAGAACTGGAGGGCATAGGTTTAGGGTGAGAGGGGAAAGATATAAAAGAGACCTAAGGGGCAACTTTTTCATGCAGAGGGTGGTACGTGTATGGAATGTGCTGCCAGAGAAAGTGGTGGAGGCTGGTACAATTGCAACATTTAAGGGGCATCTGGATGGGTATATGAATTGGAAGGGTTTGGAGGGATATGGGCCAGGTGCTGGCAGGTGGGACTAGATTGGGTTGGGATATCTGGTCGGCATAGACAGGTTGGACCGAAAGGTCTGTTTCCATGCTGTACATCTCTATGACTCTATGAATGGCAGAGCAGGCTCGAAGGGCTGACTGGAAGACTCTTGCTCCAATTTTCTCTGTTTCTAACTTTAAAGGAGGTCAGGGAATTGGAGTGGTTAGGGAGGTAATCTAAAGCCTCAACAGCTGAAGGTATAACTGACAGTGATAGTGAGAAGGAAGTTGTAATGGTATCATAGTGTGGAGTTTATTGGATACAGATTTCCCAGAGAATTCCAGGATTAAAGAAGGTTACAGAAACATAAGGGGAGAGGCTGTGGAAGGATTTGAAAGTGAAGGTGCTGAGGGACTGGGAGCCAATGTAGCCAAGTACAGGAGTGATAGGTGACTGGGATTTGGCACCGGTAAATAGATGGGCTGAAGAATTTTGGCTGAGGTTATATTTATTGAGGTTCTATTTATAGAGGGTGAAAGATGGGAAGTTGGTCAGGAAAACATTGGAATATTCAAGAAAAATAATGGAAAAACTGCAATAGAGCTTCAGTAGGATGTACAGAAGCAAATCGTTATGACTATGAAAAGGGACTTGAGTTATTAGGACATTTTTCACTCAAGTTGAGAATATTACAGGATGGTGAGAAGCAGAAAAGCCAATCCTTATCAACATTTTGTGCTGCCGATAGATGGGGCAACAGTATACAGAACTGGTGAAGAGTGGATATTTCTCACCCATGGGATTTCCTGCTTTTTTCCCACCATATTCACAGGTCGATGCTAATTTTACCAGATTTTCTATACTTCTCTCCTTGGCTGCTCTCCTTCAGCAACTGGATCCATCTTTTGTTTTCTGTTATCAATCCCACTATCTCTTTTATAATCGTGCTACTCCTGCCTTCCATCTGATCACAGTTCTAGCCCCTTATGTTCCTTCCCTGCTCTAGCCCTCGATTTTCCTAGCTCTGCATTGATCCAAAAGCTGCTCCTCACTACCACATGACCCTATGTATAATGTGCATGAGCTGGCCACTGAGATTCAATAAGACCATGGCTGATTTGATTAAATGCACATTTTCATCTAACTCCCTATAATCTTTCAGCCCCTCGCTTATCAAGAATCTATACACCCCTGTCTTAAATATATTTAGTGGTTGCTTCCACCATTCTTTGAGGAGGTGCATTCCAAAGACTCGACCCTCCATGTTAAAAACATCCCTTTCTTTGTTTAAACAGTCAACCGGAGCTCTTGATTCTCCCTCAATAGGAAACAATTCCACGTGTACCTTCTCAAGACCCCACAAGTTTTTCCGCATGTTAATCATGTCAGCAGGATACAAACCCAACCTATTTAACTTTCCCCTGTGCAGACAACTCACATATACCAGGTATAAATCTTCCCTGAATTATTTTCGATATATTTATACCTTCCCGTAAATAAGGAGACCAATACTGAACTCAATATTCCAGATGTGGTCTCACCCATGCCATGCATAACTGAAGCACATCCTCTCTGCTTTTGTATTCAACTCCCCTCACATAAAGGATAATTCTATAATCTTTCCTAATGACCTGTATACTTCTGTTTAATCTGTACAAGTTGCCACAGTAAACCATTGGTCTTTTTCTCTGCTCAAATCTAATAGTACATTGTCCTTATTTCAAATGAAAGAAAATTGATCTGAATTCCCACTACTCCTTTCCATCCACACTGTTGAACTGTTGGGTGTTTCCAGGCATTTGTATGTTGGTTTCTGGGATCCACAGTGTGTTGTTTTTAATTTAGATACGATAGTGAAGTGATTATGTTACTGGATTAGTAATACAGAAAAGCCTAAGCTAATGAGCCAGAGAATATGAGGTCAAATCCCACAAGAGCAATTTGAGAATTTGAATTCAGTTGCAAGAAAATCCTGGAACTTTACAGGCTAGAAGGATGAGTCCATTCAGCTCCATTGTACTCAGTTAGTGCCCCTCCACTGTTCTTTTCCTAGAGCCCTGCAAAAGTTTCCTTTCCCAGCACGCCTCGAAGTCCCCGTTACAATTGAATCTGCTTCCTTCAAATCATTCAAGAAAACATCCTCAATCCCATTCTGGTTCTTTGCTGATTTTTGTTTCTTCTATATGCATTCACAGAATGAGGGTGTCACTGGCTTGGCTAGCATTTATTGCCCACCCTTAATTGCCCAGAGGGCAGTTAAGAGTCATCCCCATTACTGTGACTCTGGAGTCATGTATTGGCCAGACCAGGTAAGGAGGGCAGTTTCCTTTCCTAAAAGGCAGTAGTGAAACAGATGAATTTTTCCTGACAATGGATTCATGGTCACCATTAGACTCTTCATTCCAAATGTTTATTGAATTCAAATCCACCATCTGCCATGGCAGGATTTGAACCCAAGTCTATACCTGGGTCTCTAGATTAATAGGCTAGTGATAATGTCACTAGGCCATTACCTACCATCCTGATCGGCGTTACTTGTTTACTAACTTGTTTCCCACTGGAAAAAGTATTTCTTTATTTAGTCAATTCAAATCCTTCACAGGTTGTTTTGAATTAGGAAATTACCTTTCTGCTTGTCTGCGTGTTGCAAAACATATTGGGATAAACCATTCCAAGGCAATGAGGCAGCGAGGCCCACTTCCCACAAACCAATACATTTTAAGAAAATCAAAAATATCAGCATTTGTGTAATGTACTTTTCAAACATGGTAACTTTTTTAAGAAAATTGTTGATGGGATATGGGTAGTGTTGATAACAGAGCAGCTAAATATGGCAAATTTCCTACCCAAAGGGCAATTATAGAACCAGATGGGTCTTTACAAAAAATGTCTTTGGACTAAATTTTAACATCCAGATTTTCTCAGATTCAAATTTCACCACTAGTCCAGTGACATTCCCCTGTGCCACTATCTCCCTCGTCGGCTTTGCAACCAGGGATAATGGGCCATCAAACCTGAGTGCAGAAAGAGGCCACTGGTTTACTATTGCAACTTATAATGAGTTAAGCCGTTTAGCTCGATGTCTACCAATTACACCCAAGGCTTATCTGTCCTTCAGACACTCGCTGCTCCACTTAACACAAGCCTGCCTTTCCTCCCTGTAATTTTAGACCAGTTTCTGCCAAAATGACGTTCTTCCTCAAAACCATGATTAGCGGGAAAATGAAAGACCTGGGAGGTGGTGGAGGAGGAGGAGAAGAGGCGAAGACAGAGGAGGGAGATGGAAAGCCAACTGCAAAAAGCACAGGAATGACAAGGGAAGAGTTTGAGGAATACCAGCGTCAGCTGCTGGAAGAAAAGTGAGTACCTCACCAGAAAGTAAAGGGGTTGAAAAGGGAAGCATGGAAAACCTGAAAGGATTTTTAAGGATAAATACAAGTTAGGATTAATGTTTTGAAGTTATAATGTATGCACAAGCTGAATCCATATTAAAAATTAGTACTCCATGTGTTTTAGTGAAATGTTTAACTTTCAGTTAATTCACAAATGCCATCGTACTCTGAGGTATACATATATATAAATGTATATACAATTTAACAGCTCAATTTAACAGTAAATGTTAACAAGTTATGTTTGGCCGTGATGTTGAAAACCATTGTCAAGCACAAATCTTTTAATGTATTTGTGCATTAATCAAAGGACTGAAATAATACACCAACTGGTGTGGCAATGAACTATACAGACCATGCCAATCCCAAGTTTAACTCCCAATTTTTGTGCAGTTAGTACATCTGAGCCAATGATAAATAAGTGACCTCTCTGTTCCTAAACTAAGGAAGGGAAATTATCAGTCAGGGTTCCTGCTTGTGATCACTGCCCATTGCCCCCTGCTGGGATATTCACATCTGTAGACTCCAGGTGAGACAGGTTCACCCGTGCTGCCTCCTGTAGTTGAATAGATTGATTTCACTCAATACATGGTTGTTTGGGTAAGATATTGGTGGACAGTTGGCATTTTGGTAACTGTATTTCAGCAATGTCAGAATCTACAAGGAAAAGAGTGAGGGGGAGAGAAGACGGGAGTAGAGAGAGAAATAATTCAGGATAATAACTGTGCCAGTGTCTATTAGTGTAAAAGTCATACCCATATTTAATATACTAGCTTTATGTACATTTTCTTATTAGTAATTATACCACCAAATATAAAATGTTAAATTAGGATCTGCATTTCTTATTAAATTTTCTTCCTGCACAATTTTATTCTGTATTTAGTTTCATATTCCAATAGTCTGTTTCTTCTTTGCTTTCCCACCTTATCTCACATCACTCTGTTTTACTAATATTACTGATCTGCTAAACCGTCATCTTGTTGTATTCTTCATAAACCCAAGAACCCTCTGAATTCTCTTCCTCTCTCTAGATCATGGTGTCTCTCATTCTAAAGTCAAGATGTCTCAGGGTCTTAACACTGCAGAACATCTTCTGATTCCCCTTCACCTCTTTTCCCTTTCTATGAAGAACAGCCCTTCTCTTCCCTCCTCACCTCTGAACCCTTGATTTATCCTTTATCTGGGAATGTTTAATGTAAAGATCTCATTATTTAACAGCAGTAGCAAAAGTCTGATATCCTGTTCACCATAACAGATGCATAATTGTGTTGAGGCTAAAATGTCTGACAAGCTGGCTAATGAGAGTGTACCCACAGCGGTGGGTTATGACAGAAATTATGTCAGGTCACACTGGCTCATCCTCATTCTCTGTGATTTTATTGAAAGGAGAATCTTGCCTTGAGAAACAACTTTGCTTTATTTAAGATCCATTATCAGGGGCCTACAGTCAGGAGTCATGGTTGATAGTAGGTTCAAGCCACACTGCAGAGACCATAGCACAAACTGTAATCTGATGCTTCTGTACAGTACTGAGGGAGTGCCACATGGTTGCTGGATGACACCTTCTATATTTCAAGTGCATTGTTTCGAAAAAGAACAGTGGGACTCGCCCTGATGACCTGGCTAATATTTCTCCCTCAAACAACTCACCAAAAAAGGATTGATAGGTCACTGTCATATTCCTGCTTGTGGGATCTTGCTGTGTACAGGTTGTCCTTCCTAAATTACAAAACTCTGATGACCCTTCAAAAGGTTCAATGACTGTAAAGCCCTTTGAAACACCTTGGGGCAGTGAGAAGCTATGGACCATTTCTTTTGCCAAGCTAGTGCCTTCCTGTATCAGCACCTTTATTCTCGATGAGCAGGAGTGTGAATGCTGAATCCTGACTCTCACAATGGTGTCGGATGCAGAGTTTATTTGTATACCTCGTCCACCTTTGCATTGACACCATCCAATTCAGAAGGGGCAGAAATCCAACCTGGGATCTTCCTGGTCCATGTGGTTGAGACAGTGCTCAGCCAATGTAAGCATAGAATCATAAAATTGGTACAGCACTAAAGGAAGCTATTGACTTTCCTTTATTAGTCTATTGAGCCTGGACTGGCTCTTACATAATCCCACTCTCCAGCTCCTCCTCTAATTTTCAGCCTTTAAGCCAGTCTGTTTTGAAAGTTACTATTCATCTATCAGACATTGCATTCCCAGTCCTTGCTGCTTGTAATTATGTTTTTACTCATATTGCCTTCTTATTGCCAATCACCTACCATCTGCGTACTCTGGTTATTGACTCTTCAGCTGATGACAGCAGTTTAATTCCTATATTGAATCTCCTCATAGCTTTCTCTAGTCTAACAAGAGAAGTCCCATCCTCTTCAGTCTGTCCTAGTAGCTGTGATTCCTCATCTCTTTATCCATCGCAGTATCTGCTCAAACTTTGCCTTCTATCCTCTTGCTTTGTCCATCTTCCTTCCAGTGGTTTTCCATCAGGAACTCAAAAGAGAAGAGGTCATGAAATCTGCTTTGGTTTTTGGTGCAGAGGTAGTGATTCTGCTGAGGCCTGACTGATCCCTGTTTCTATACCCTTCTGCAATGGGAGGTAAATGTGATGGGGATAAGACAAAGCATTTCCACAACAAAAGAAAATGTATTGTACTATGTAAGTCCAACCAGGCAGGTTTTTGGAAGGAGGGGGGTGATTTCTTTGTGTGTGTGTGTCTGAGTGTGTGTGTATGCTTGTGTTTGTCTGTGTGTATCCGTGTGTGTGTTCATGTTTTAGGTTGATGACCACCATTAGGATTGAGAAACATACACTGTAAACATAATGAGTTTGAGTGAACAATAGGAGGACAATGACCGAAAGGATGAGAGAGGTATATTACAGGGTGAAGGACGGACAAGGTTAATGACAACATTGGCAATGGACTACATTTTAGCCAAGTTCTCACATAGAGAAACTCTTTCTCCACAATGCTCCTTCTTGTGGCCAGAATCAAGAACTATTCATCTTGATCCAGAAAAGGGCCCGATAAAGGTTTCTTTCCTCTTATTGTCAACCTTTAGCTATGGTATTTTCAAAGAGCATTTTTTGGAGGTCTCTCACCCATTGGTCGCTCAAAGTAATGCTGTTCTATGGAATGTTGGACGACGACATTTCACCAACTCTTACCCTACTACAATGAAGCTGATGGTTTCTCTACAAGGAGGGACTGAGAAAATGAACTGGAGCAGCTGACAGCTTAATGTGGCCTTTCACCACCTCAAATGTTGCTGGGATAACTACAAGCTCTAACTTCACCCTACAGCCAATGAACTGAGGTCCAGGAATCTGCAGGCTCAACAGACAAATAAAGTAGTCTTCATGCCAGAGTACAAAGAGGGCTATCTATATTCCAGGACACATTAAACAGAAGACTCATTGCTATATTTCATATTGTTAACTCCTACTTGAAAATAATTTGACTTCGAGTCTTATTCAGGTGATCATTGCTATGCCTGAGGTGGGGTGAGGTACAATTGCCTCCTAGCATATTACTGAACCACATAGACAAGATTGGGCCCAGTTTATCTCCAGTATTTGTCACATTTTCTCTTAATCAGGACACTGGGCAGCAACAAGGTTGTTACAACTGGGCCTCAGTTCCTCAGGTTAAGAGGCATTGAGGTCCTGATTACATGAGAGCAAGGTTGGACTTAGCTGTGATGCCACAGCTTGCCAAGTGTAGTCTAACAGCTTGCCAAGACTCATTATGCTGCAATAAGGAATGGATGAGGTACCAGAAAGAAGCCTACAGCTGCAGAAATGTGATCCCTTCATTCAAGAAAATCAGTGCCTTTGAGAGTGAAACAGAGAATACAGGAAAAAGCAGACTGACAGTATTAGGCTGGGATATTGAGGAGATCACTAAATTATTAGGTGAATGAGTAAGGTTTTCCATTTAGTTGGCTTTAGGGCTTGTGAAAGTCATATTTAGCTGTCGGTCCACCTACTACTTCCTCTCTCTTGTTAAATATAACGCTATACTAGTGGGAGGATTGAATAATAGGAAGTACGGAGTCACCTTTAGAAGTAATGAAAGCAGTTGGTACTTTATTATTCATTATGGGCAATATGGACATTACTGGCAAGGCCAGTTACTTATTATACATTCCTAACTGCATTGTGATGGTGGTGATGAACCTGTTGCATTAGAAGTATTATCTTATGTAACATTATGTACTATATGATAATATTATATAGCATTACTTGGTCCACTGTATAGTTCAATCCAGCCTATTAAGAGGAATTAGTACTAACCCCTGCATAGAATTGAGAATGCGTGACGTATATTTAAGAAAATACGGTAATTATGATGCCAACAAGCTAGGTTAAGTAACCTTCTATTTTACGAAGGCTGGTAACTAGTACAATCCAGGATTTGAGACTAAACTTTGACAGCAGCAGCTTAGGGTGAAGGAGATTTAAGGAGGATTTACCTGTGACATGAAGCGAGTGACCAGCCTTTGCACGAACAAAGGGAGAAAGAACAGATAAAGCCAAGCCCTTCACACAAATGAACTCCAGGAGCGACAGACTGTACAGGGCTCTTGCTTTTGTGAGCCACAGAGGTGGATCTCATGAAGCCACTGTGGTCACATAGAATTGATAAAGTGTATCATTTGCACTTCTAAAGTGACTGATACTAACCAATTCTGGCATTCTGAGTTACCCTATCTAAAGTACAGTAAGATACTTGGCTCAGTGCCAGCAATCTCAGCTGAGTCAGGGGCTCAGGGATTCCTCATTCTTCAAGGATGTGACAGCTACCAACTGAGTGCAGCTTGAGCACAAAGCTCAGCTTACCAGCTCAGTGACAAAATGCCACTTTGTCAAAAGTACAATTTTTCAGATGAGTTCTTAATCTTTTGCCTCTCAGTTCCATCTGCGGCACAGTTCAAAGAAGGAAATGGATTTCTCTTGGAGTCACTCCAGCACTTTAAACCCTCAAACAACTTTATGAAAACTAATTAAGTAATTGTTTATCTCACCTTAGCTTGTGGAATCTTGTGAGAATTTGCTGTGATTTTGGATTTCTCACATTCCAGAAAATCTCTCACCGTCCAAAGGTGCAGAACCAGGAGACCATCAACATCAATTCTTTTTTGTCCTTTGACCTTCTCCCCAGTACTCTCAGGACTCCACTGTCAATACCCACACACCACAATAATACTCCTGTGTATTATTACCTCTCTCTGCTGTCTTACTGTAAGGGCCAATATTGATATCAGTGAGCTTTGAGATTTTCAGGTCAGCATCTTTGCCACCAAATGAATAACTACAAACCCTGTTACCCCTTAGGGGCATTTATAAATGTCCATGAAACAAAATAGTTTCTTGGGTGTCACTCCATTGTCCTTCTTTTGCTACTCACCTGCTCCGATCAGTTGTCCCCTCCTTACAGTACAAGAGTTGTCCCCTCCTTACAAAGTTCTTATAGTGCAGAGGGTAGCATCATTGCCTCTGAGTCATGTTCTGGTTTGAGTCCCACACCATAAATTGATTGAGGGAGGTGCATTCATAGTGCAGCCACCTTATTCAGGAAATAGGTCCACTTAATATGTCAGTGAGGGATCTAACACTTGTTTGGGATCCCTTTAGGAAACCAGATACAAAGTCATGTGGCACTATCAGTAGCATCCCTACCTCACAATAAGAAACGGTAGTTTTCAATCCCACCCCAATGTTCATAGTGTGGCCAATCAGTTTGAGTTCAAACTTGTGCAAATCCTTCTAAAACACGCTGATGACAAATGCTCAGAGCAGGAGGGGTTCTACTGGTCAGCCAAGAGATGGACAGAGGTTTGAAGCCTCTACCATCACTGCTCATTGCTCTGGACCATAACCTGCATGTAAAAGTGGATGTTGCCCCAGCAACTCCAAATCCAAGTGACAGATCACCTCCAGGAAGCCAGAGATTGTTAAATGAAGCAAGGGCCACAAATCTAATCTAATCTAATCTAATCTAATCTAATCTAAAAGTGGATGTTGCCCCAGCAACTCCAAATCCAAGTGACAGATCACCTCCAGGAAGCCAGAGATTGTTAAATGAAGCAAGGGCCACATTGTTTTGCTTCAGATTCTTCAGTTTCTTTGTGTGACCTAAGCATCTCTGCAGCAGCCACCAAAACATAGCTATGTTGTCTAAAGCAAATGTTCCCGAAGAGTCAGGAAAAGCAGGACTGCGCCTCAACTGCATAGTCTCCCATTCATCACTCCCACCACTGGCCACACCCCACTCACTCTATTGCTGTTCCAACCTCCTATCACTCACCAATATAAAATATATGATATTCATCGCTTTGTTTGTTCCCATCATTCATATTTAAAACAAGAATACAGTTTAATGTCACCTTTGCCAACATTGATAACCACTGGGTACAGCTACATGGGCACCATTAGCCACTCAGCTATGGGGTTCTTTTTCAGACTGGAAGACAGTGACACTCAGAGAGCGCCCATAGAACATTGTTTTCGAGAGTCTATTGCACACAGCACATCTCCCTGTCTTGGAGGCAATTCAACCAACTGTAGCACAAAATATCCTACTCCTGGTATCCACACTGGGCCATTCAACCCCGCAAGCCCATTCTATCATTCAGTTGGATCCTGGTTGATTTGATTCACAGTTTTAGATCAGTGAAAACTTCAAAGCGAATTGTGGTAACTTGGAAGAGCCAACTGCACTGGAATTGAGCTCAAGCTCCAGAAGTAAAAGTATAATGTATTTGCAATGCCTGGATAGATATTTTTGCTAATGGGGAAGGCAGTGTGTGAAATGGTAATGCCACTGGACTGGTTTCACATAGCCTTATTTTTTGGGGACATGGCAGATTTTGACATTTGAATTCAAGTTTAAAAATAACTAGAATAATAAGTAACTGCTGGTTTATTGTAGCCATGTTGCCCGTTGACAGCAGAAAAAAACATTGTGTTCACCAATGCCCTTTAGGGCAGTATATCTGCCATCTGTACCTGATCTGGCTACAGGTGACTCCAGGCCCACAGAAATGTGGTTGACTCTGAAATGGTCTGAAATGGTCTGGAAAGCAAATCAGTTCAAGGGCGACCTATGCACCATGTTAGTGATGCCACATAATCCCATGTAATAATAAGGAAAAACAGGATTGTGCTCTATTTGAATCATTATCGTTGGATGTACTGAGGAATCTCGATTATCCGAACGACACAGGCGGGGAGTATTTTATTCAGGTAATCAAATGCCAGACAACACAGTTTAGCCAAACATAGGGACCTTGCGATCTTGTTCAGATAATCCAAAATTCGGATAATTGAATGCCAGATAATCGAGGTTCCTCTGTGATTGCAAGAGAATCCATGTCAGTGCAGAGACTGAAGAAACAAATCAAGACTTGAATTCTGTGTTTAAAATATTATTATTTTATCATTCCAGAATTGAACGAGACAATGCATTCACACAGAAAAAAGCAGAAAGGGCAACAGTTCGATTGCATATGAGGGATAAGTATCGGCTACCACTTGTAAGTGACAAGGAGATGAACCCAATCTCACAGGAAATGTACTAACTGTCATGAATACAGTACAGGAGGCGTGTAGACCGAGACAAGTATAGTGTAGAAAATGCATTAATAGTTACAAGTACAATACATGTATCAGCAGTCTCAGGTGGAGTACAGGAAATGTGTTGAGTGTCACATGTACAGAAATGTAATACAATGATGATGGAGCTCAACAAAATTTCAGACTCTCACAGGTATAGTACAGGAAGTATCCCAGCTAACAAGCATGGGACAGAAAACATACCTGTTGAAAAAGGAAAAGTACAGGCAAGTATCACCCGTGATAGGTGGGATACAGAAAAGAAGATACTGAGTGAAACAGGTACAGACTGTTGGCAAAATTGGAAATTGATGGAAAATTGTACTTCCTGATAGTTCAGTAGATAAGTGTAGCATTCAATGCAAACTGGGCCAGTATGTTCAAGCTCTGATATCTAAACTAATACAAGGCTGCATTAGTGATCCTTGGCTTGGATAAAATAAAATCCATCAGTATCACTGTCCTGTTAACCCTGCCGTGGATGCTTTTTATTATCAATTTACAAGTGTGAGCATTACTAACAAGGTCAAAATTGATTATTTCCCAGCTCTAAATGTCCTTGAAAAGGTGATGGGTGAACCACCTTCTTGAACTTTTGCAGTTGTACAGTAATTATATACACAATGCTGTTGAGACAGAAGCTTGAGGATTTTGACAATGGAGGAACAGATAGAGGTACAAGTCAGGATGGTATGTGGGTTGGAGAGGCACTCACAGGTGATGGTGGGGTCAGGATAGGCTCAGTTCTCATGTCCTCCATGTTGATACACACTATTGAGATTAATGTAAAGCCTGAAACATACATTTTCAGGAGCAGGAGTAGGCCATTCGCCTCCCCCTCCCCACCCTCCCCAGGCCTGTCTCCCATTCAAAATGATCATGGCTGTTCATCCAACTCAGTATCCTGTTCTCACTTTCTCCCCATTTTCTTTGCTCCCTTTATCTCTAAGAATATTATCTAACCTCTTCTGCAAATATTTAATATTTCAGCTTCAAGCACTTTCTGTGACAAAGAATTTCACAGGTTTACCACTCTCTAGGTAAAGAAATTTCTACTTACCTTAGTCCTAAATGGCCCACACCATACCCTTAGACTGTGAACACTGGTCCTGGACTCCCCAGTCATCAGAACACTCTTTCAGCATTTACTCTGTCCAGTCCTGTTAGGATTTTAAAGGTTTCTGAGGATTCCCCTCTTTCTTCTGAACTCCAGTGAATACAATCCTAACTGATCAAGTCTCGCTTCGTACATCAGTCCTGCCATCCCAGGAATCAGTCTGGTAAATCTTCATTGCACTCCTTCCATCGCTAGAACATTCTTCCTCAGAAAGCAAACCAAAGCTCCACGCAGTACTCCAGGTGTGGTCTCACTAAGGCCCTGTACATTTGGAACAATGCATCCCTGCTCCTGTACGCAAATCCTCTTGCTATGAAGGCCAACATACCATTTGCCTTCTTGACAGCCGGCTGCATCTGCATGCTTACTTCCAGCAATTGGTGTACAAGGACAACCAGGCTTTGGTTCATCTTCCCCTTTCCCAATCTACCACCATTCAGAAAATACTCTGCCTTCCTGTTTTTACTACCATTGTAGATAACTTCACATTTATCCATATTATACTGCATCTGCCATGCATTTGCCCATTCATTCAATTTGTCTAAGTCACACTTGAAGCATCCTTGCTTCCTCCTAGCAGCTCACCCTCCCACCCAAGTTTGTGTTACCTGCAAATATGAAAATATTATGTTTAGTTTCCTTTTCTAATTCATTGACATATACGGTGACTAGCTGTAATCCAAGCACTGATCCCTGTGGGTCTACTAGTCACTGGCAACTACTTAGAAAGAGATTCTTTGTTTCCTGTTTTTTGGCCAGTCCTGGTAAAAGGTTCCAACCTGAAACATTGACTCCCCTTCTCCTCTGATGCTGCTTGACCTGCTATGCTTTTTCCAGCTCCATCTTTATCCACTCCAGTTCTCTATCCATATCAGTGCACCCTTATCCCATAAGGTTTAATTTAAATCTAATGCTAATCTGTTATGTGGGATCTTATTGAAATTCCTAAAATGTGAACTTTTGGGTGAGGGAGTGAGAGTGTCCGGTTGCTCTGGAGAATGTGGTGGTCATGAAAAAACGGAATGAATGGAAACGTGTCACATCTTGTAACAGGAGCACTTCTACCTCATGCTCCTGGCATAGATCCCACGATTCTCCCTCCCTCCCTCCATGTCAGCAGTTTTTTTTATCAGGAATACAGGTTCACATTTTATTCACTGGTCCATAGTTTTCCATCCTACCTTCCAATCTTCAGTGTTTCAGGGAGAAATGCAATGCAGGAAGGGGTTTAATGAGTTAACAAGTCTCTTTTCTTCATGATTCAGAGTGACAAGGATGAAAGTCAAATACAGATGGCTGGGGGAGATGTGGAACTGCCTGAGGAACTGGCAAAGATGGTGCAAGAAGATGAGGATGAGGAAGAAGCTAATGATTCCTTTTTTGGGACCATTCAAAACATGGACTTTGACACCATCAAGACCAAGGCCCAAGAAACGTTCACCGAAATAAAGCAGACAGCTGAGGAAAAATGTTCAGTGATGTAACTCTCATTATATCGGTGACTTAGTGAGGCTCAGTCAGATGAGATTTCCCCATTACCATGATTGGTATCACCACACTCATCCTCATGATACTGGAAGCAATAGGGATACAGGTTAACCATGAATTAGAATAGGAGATGGTATAGTGCAGGAAATATGCCAACTAATACAGGCATGGGATTCTAATGTATCTAAATGGAAGAGGTACAGTACAGGCAAGCATCATCTGTGCCCGGTGATTTACAGGCATTTTATCAACTGTCACAGGCACAGAAAATACAGATATTGCGCAGGGAAATATACTGACTGAAGAGGAGGTTGGGAATTGGTGAAAGATCTTGCTCTCCAACTGCTCACTGGGCAAATGTAGTGTCTGTTGTGGCAAAAACAGAATATATTTTCCATTTCCAGTTCCCTTTGAAACAGTGGGGCATTGACCATATTACCTCCTTTTGGTATCCCTAAGTATTGATTCACAGGTTTGTCTCATTGTCTTCTAATTCATTCCTTGCGAGGACCTCAGAACAATGGAACTGCTCATTCCTTTAGTTTTTCCTTAGTCCTCACTTCATCCTTTCCTTCCTTCACAGCTTTTTAAACCCTGGCTTGACTTCACTAAACCACAAATTTCGAATTTACTTCACATTCTCAACTGTGGCTGCAAACCTTTGCTCTTCACTGGGTTTCAAAGAATCCCTACAGTGTAGAAACAGGCCAGTCAGCCTATCAAGTACACAGCAACCCTGTGAAGAGCACCCCACCCAGACCAACACCCCCTTCCCTATAATCCTGCATTTCTCACGGCTAATTGACCCAGCTCACACATTTTGGACTGTGGGAGGAAACCAGAACATCCGAAAGAAACCCACGCAGACACGGGAGGAGAATGTACAAATTCCACACAGACTGTCACCCAAGGGTGGAATCAAACCCGGGTCCCTTGGTATAGCTACTATGCTGCCCTTTCTTATTAAAGCTCCCACTTGCCAGTGCTTTGGTTTCACTTTATTAATCTCACTAAAATAAAACACAAGAGAAGTCGACAATAAGAAGATATAACAATAAGATGGCGGTAGGATTGTTTTGGAAGTGGAACGTTATCTTCTGTTACTCATGTCTTTTTACGCATATCCAATTTACTGCTTTGTTAGCCACAAGTTAAATATTAAATCCACAGGGTAAAAACAATGACTGCAGATGCTGGAAACCAGATTCTGGATTAGTGGTGCTGGAAGAGCACAGCAGTTCAGGCAGCATCCGAGGAGCAGTAAAATCGACGTTTCGGGCAAAAGCCCTTCATCAGGAATTAAATCCTACAGAAGAACCATAGATATCTGCCTTTGCTCTGTAAGGAGACAATCTTTGCATGTCTCATGGGTCGACCCACCAGTCTACCTCTGGGCCCTGAGTCCAGTTACAGCCCGTATTCAGAGAGAGTCTCTGGCCTCTTTGGGTTCTACCTGAATTAGTTTGACCACCCTCAATCTGGAATAGAGCCAGAACACAAAACTGTGTTACTTAGTGGCCTCAGGACAGTGGGAGCAGGACAACAGGAAGAAAGGGGATTGATGTAATAGATTTGGAGCAGTGGAAGCAGGATCAGATAGCAAGGTCTGGGCAATGGGGCCACAGTAGTCGTCAGGTTTGTACACTCAACGTGGTGGGAGTGAGGAACTGGAGTTAAGGCAGGGTACAGAAAGCCCTCGATGGCCCTATACTGGCAAGCTCACTGTAAAAAAGCGTTGAATGTGAGAAACTCTCCAGTACCATCAACCCTTCTCTGAATTAATGCAAAAGACATAAAAAGGGGATAAAAAGTGAAGCTATTGGGTAAGCGTCTAACCATGTAATTACAACCAGAATCTTCATTGTTAAATCTCCCACTGAACTCAGATGATTCTGGAGAACAATTACATTGAAAGCCATTGTGCATCTATTGCTTTTGGTACAACAGACACAGTACCAGATTACTTTCATTCAGCAACATTGCACATTCAAATTTTGGTTTTGTTTTGATTTTTTTCTCTACTCACTATTGTGATACAGAATAAATAAATAATGTCTATTCAGCTTTGAATTGCTTTTTAGAAGTATTTTTGTTTCTATTCAATAACCTTATCCAGTCATTGTCACAAGCAAACAATATGAGTTAGATATGAAGTAAAGTTCCTCTCCACTAGCCCATGAAACATTCCCAGGTCAGGTATACCTTGGATTTGATGCATAGTAAAACTCACATGAAACAAGGGAAGGTATGGTACATTCAGCCTGTCAATTCTGCTTCACCATTCAATACAACTGTGACTGATCAGATCCTTCAATACCATCCCCTTCACCCTTTATGCCTTTGGTAATAAGAGATCTATCAATCTTTATTTTTAAAATAATCAAAGATTTCACTTTCAGCTCTCTGTGGTAGAGAATTCCAAAGATTCACAATGCTCCAAATAAAATGATTTATCTTCTTCACAATTCTAAGTGGCATTACTCCTTGTGTTTAAATCATGCCCATTTGTTCTAGACTATACAACCAGGGAAAACATCTTCCCTGCGTCTACTCTGCCTTTCCCTTTAAATAGGTTTCAATGAGGTTATCTTTCATTCTTCAAAACTCTAGAGAATGCAGGCTGAGTTTGCCAATCTCACTTCATGTGACAGTGCCACCATCCCAGAACTAGTCTGGTGAACCTTCATTACACTCTGTCTGAGGCAATCAAACCTTTCCTGAGAAAAGGAGATCAAAACTACAAATATTACACCAGGTGTGATCTAACTAAACTTCTGAACAACTTAAGCAAGACTTCACTACTTCTGTCCTCAAATCCTCTTGGAATAAGACCAATATGCTATTAACCTTGCTAATTGCTTGTTGCACCTGCATGTTAGCCTTCCATAAGACCATAAGACATAGGAGTGGAAGTAAGGCCATTCGGCCCATCGAGTCCACTCCGCCATTCAATCATGGCTGATGGGCATTTCAACTCCACTTACCCGCATTCTCCCCGTAGCCCTTAATTCCTTGTGACATCAAGAATTTATCAATCTCTGCCTTGAAGACATTTAGCATCCCGGCCTCCACTGCACTCTGCAGCAATGAATTCCACGGGCCCACCACTCTCTGGCTGAAGAAATGTCTCCGCATTTCTGAATTTACCCCCTCTAATTCTAAGACTGTGTCCACGTGCATTCGCTTTCTTAATCACGGACTCAACCTGCATGTTTACATTTAGAGAATCCTCGACTAGCACTCCCAGATCCCTTTGTACTTTGGCTTGACTAATTTTCTCACCGTTTAGAAAGTAGTCCATGCTTGTATTCTTTTTTCCAAAGTGCAAGACCTCGCATTTGCTCACATCAAAATTACACATATTACACCAGGTGTGATCTAACTAAACTTCTGAACAACTTAAGCAAGACTTCACTACTTCTGTCCTCAAATCCTCTTGCAATAAGACCAATATGCTATTAACCTTGCTAATTGCTTGTTGCACCTGCATGTTAGCCTTCAATGACTTATTGACAAGAACACCAATGTCCCTTGGTGTACTTTTCAACCTCCTACCATTTAAAAAATACTCTACACACCTATTTTCCAACCAAAGTTAGAGAACCTCACTTTTTTCCACATTATATTCCACCTGTTATGTTCCTGCCCAAACATTAAGCCTATCCAAATCCTCGAGAAGCTGCTTTACATCTTCCTCGGATTCCCCAGCTTTGTATCATCTGCAAACATGGAAATATAATATTTGGTCTCCTTGAAATCATTGACATATATTGTAAACAACTGGCGTCTAAGTAGTGATCCTTATGGAACTCCACTAGTCATGATCTAGCAATGCGAAAGTGACCCATTTATTGCTACTCCTGCCTGCTGGCCAATTGTCAAGCTATACCAGTGCATTACCTCCTATCACAGTAATGATATGGAGGTGCTGGTGTTGGACTGGAGTGGACAAAGTCAGAGTGCTGCTCCTTCATCAAGTCCTAATGAAGGAGCAGCGATCCAAAAGCTTGTGGTTTCAAATAAATCCATTGGACTATAACCTGATCCTATCCCAGTGTTTTAATTTTGCTAACCAACCTTTGGAGAATTTTCATCAAAAGCCTCTGAAAATCCAAATTGGCTCCCTTTCATTAGTTTTGTTAGTAAAGTCATCAAAAACTCCAACATGTTCACCAAACATGATTTCCCATTCACAAATCCAAGCTATATCCAATCAGATCATTATTGTCCAAGTTTCCATTTATTTCATCCTTTAGATTGTCATATTTTCCCTGTAACTGGTGTAAAGGTCTATAGTGCCCTGTTTTCTCTCTTGCTCAAATACTTCTAGGATATGGTCGGATGTTACATATTTGCTGAGAAGTTCACTCATTATCATCACATCAACCCCTAATGACCCAAACTGCAAGGTAGTTTCCCACCCTGTTACATTATCAGAATGGCTGATTGCTTGTGAGGACATCAAACATTCATAACTAACCCTAGACATACAATTTATCAACTCAAAGTGTCCCATGTTGATGATGATGTTTTCAATCCTTTACTCTCAATCTGTGACTGCCTACAGGACCTCCCTAGATATTATAGTCTAATCTTTATGCAAAGGCAAACAGGCCTGTCCACAGGGAGGTGAAGCTAAGGACGTTTACAGAGTTGTGGAAGCCTGTAGTGAAGTGAGAGTCCATTAAATGAAAGCTTTTACGGTACTTTGGTTAACCGAGCTGGGAATTTGTGTTGCAGATGTTTCGTCCCCTGTCTTGGTGATATCCTCAGTGCTTGGGAGCATCCTGTGAAGCGCTTCTGTGATGTTTCCTCTGGCATTTATAGTGGTTTGTCTCTGCCACTTCCGGTTGTCAGTTCCATCTGTCCGCTGCAGTGGCCGGTATATTGGGTCCAGGTCGATGTGCTTGTTGATAGAGTCTGTGGATGAGTGCCATGCTCTCTAGGAATTCCCTGGCTGTTCTCTGTTTGGCTTGTCCTATAATAGTAGTGTTGTCCCAGTCAAACTCATGTTGCTTGTCATCTGCATGTGTGGCTACTAAGGATAGCTGGTCGTGTCGTTTCGTGGCTAGTTGGTGACACCAACTAGCCACGAAACGACATGACCACACCAACTAGCCATGAAACAACATGACTAGCTATCCTTAGTAGCCACACACGCAGATGACAAGCAACATGAGTTTGACTGGGACAACACTACTATTATAGGACAAGCCAAACAGAGAACAGCCAGGGAATTCCTAGAGGCATGGCACTCATCCACAGATTCAATCAATAAGCACATCGGCCTGGACCCAATATACCGGCCACTGTAGCGGACAGCTGGAACTGACAACCAGAAGTGGCAGATACAAACCACTATAAATGCCGGAGGAAACATCACAGAAGCGCTTCACAGGAGGCTCCCAAGCACTGAGGATGTCACCTAGACAGGGGATGAAACGTCTGCAACACAAGTTCCCAGCTCGGTGAACAGAAGAACCACAACAACGAGCACCCGAGCTACAAATCTTCTCACAAACTTTGAACTTTGGTTAACGTTACCTATTTGCAAAAAAAAAGTGATATTTATAAGTTTGGCAACATCATGTTCTGCATTCCTGATTTTTAGTTGCCTGCATTTCAAAAAATGAAAAGTCATTTCCATTTATCTAAGCCTGTGGTGATGGTGTGGGATGAAGAGGAGTTGGTGGAGACTCGGGTTTAAATCCACAACTTGAGCAAATAACCTATTTCTGTGCTGCAAATTAGTGCACTTAGATTTCAAATATTTTGGAACAAGAAAAGCTAAAGATCTGTGAAGAAAATGTTAGAAAAAAGATTAAGTTAAACACGGAAGATGGAATAACAAGCATGACAGGATGGGGATAGCTACTTTGTTTGCACTTTAATTTTTATATCAAATTTTCAAAGATGGTGGCACTGGCAAAATATGCAAAACAGAGGTACCTGGGCTCATCCGCTCCAGACCAACTACTTCCTCCCTTCTTTCCTTTCCCTTTTTGTCTCTTTTCTTTTTCTTACCTTCTTCCTGTCAGCAGTGGCGGAGAAAGTGACATTGCGGAGGGAGGCAGCCAGAGCAGGACTCCTAACCTGGCAGCGGATCTTGGATAAGGTGGGCCTGGAGAGGGGACTCCAGGTGTTTTTGAGGTGGTGGTAACAGCAATGCTGGGGGCTTCTGGTTATGGTAGGCCCTGAGCTGGGGTCTCCTGATTATCACTGCGGCAGTGGTGACAGCGTCTGGTTGTGGTAGGCCCGGAGCATGGACTCCTGGTTGTGAGCGAGGCGGTAGTGGAGCTGAGGGGTCCTGGCTGTGGGATGGGTGTTGGTTCAGCACAGGACCTGGCATTGGCACAGTGGGCCCAGTAATAAGAAGATGGCAGCTGAAGAGTGGCGACTCCGACATTGATGGCTCCAGAACAGTGGCGGAGGGGTGGTGGTGTTGATGTCTTTGGTCAGCCGGCTCAGGGCTCAGGAGTCATGGTGGAAGCAGCAGAACAAAGATGGTGTGTCTTTCACCTATATCTTTTTATTCTTTTTATGCTTAAACTATTGAAAATGGTGCTGGATTGTGGTGACCATTGGAGATTTTTACTGTACTTTACAATGTTGCTCATTGTATAGTGCAAGTGACGATAAATCATTTTTCCATCTGATTTATATTTATCAATAAAACATTGTTTATGGAAATTTGTTATTTTATTATTAAGTGCCCCAAATCATGATCTGAAATTCAGTGAGCTGGTCTCATCTATGGTCTAAATAATCTGGTTGCTCTATTGGAAATGCAATTATATTTACCAACTATTTTAACAAATAATAAATACTGAATTTTCTGTCACTTCGCAACAGAGGCTTTTAAAAATCAGCATTAGAAGCATTATAAAAATCCCTTGTAATCTGGTAACAAATTTTGGATCAAAAATATTCCTACACCTGCAGAGGCTGGTAAATCAAATAAAATATAACAAGATAACATGAAAATTATTAGGGATTTTGGATAGGATTACAGGGCTGAAATTTCATTTAGTCTGGGAGACTTGTAATGTCAAAAATAAACAAAGGTTTAAACCATGCATTTATAAATTTACATGCCACATGTTGATATCTGTATGCATGTCTGTGTGTGTGTGTGTTAGGTGTCTGTACCTTTACAAATGTGTCTGTGTTGTATGCAACTATATGCATCTGTGCTTTATACAACTGTCTATATGTTTTTCACTGCCTGGATGTCACATACTAATCACTGCATTTATTTAAATATCAATTATAATTACAAAAAAAGGGATCATTTCTCAAATTATTTTCTGATCTTAGGTTATGGTCAAAGACTTGGAAGAAAATGATAATGTATAGAAAAACATCCAACTTTCTTTCTGATTAATGCTTGAATGCAGAATCTCCTCAGGACTTAGTTACAGCAATTAGACTGTGTTTTGAAAAGAAAATAGCTCCACCTTACCAGCAGAATAATATGTTGTGTAGTGGCTGGAGCATACGCTCATATTCGTCATTTATTGTGTCACCGTATGACTGTGAACACTGGCGCCATCTGAGAAAGTGCCTACATGACTGGTACACCATTCACCAAATTAAACGTTTGCTCCCTTCACTGACACACCACAGTCATAGGATGCACTGCAGCATCTTCTCAAGACACCTTTGAAATCAATGAGCTCCAGCAACTAGACGGACAGGGACATGCTAACACCCAAACCCTGTAAGTTCCTCTCCAAGCCACACACCATCCTAACATGGAACTATCGTTGTCACTGCATCCAAATCCTGGAAATCCCTTTCTAACAGCTATGCGGATAGACCCGATGGATTGCAATAATTCAAGAAGTCAGATTGCCATTACATTCTGCAGGGCAGTTAGAAATGGACAGCAAATACCAGCCTCGCTAGCGATGCCAACATCTTATTAAATAATTATAAAAGGTGGTATCTGTGTGACTTCAAAATTGCTGTTCTTTCATGACATTACCTGACAGGAATAAAAAATAGATCATTATGTAACAGTTCATACCATCAGACTTTGGGCTGTGTGGTGTGAATCACAAATGTTTAGGTCATTTGAGGTTGCTTTCCTTTTCCTTTTCAGATGCTAGGAAGAGGCTCCTCATTCAGATGTTGCCTTTCATGTGTGAGCATAAACCATGAGTTTCAATGTGATATTTAATTGGTGATAGCCCTGTATCCGGACCTATTCTAGCTGCACATTCGATGTCCATAAGTCCACTGCCAGGTTATGGTCATTAGACAGTGACTGAATAAAGTGAAGCTGAGTCTTAGCCTCCCCAAGCTATGGGCAACTCCAACTTCATAAGCACAGATAAACACTCACACCATCAGATTCACATGCACACACTTACAAGCTGTTCTGTCATGTATGTATATTTATATACATTGTTTGTCACTCATACTGATGCACATCCTCCTTCACACACACAAAAACATACACACTCACTCACATCAATTCACACAAATGTAACCTGGTACTCACACTAGTATGAGTTTTCTACCAGAAGAAGCTTAGGTTATCCTGTGCTATGTTAACAATGGATAGCTTACGTATTTTTCTCTGACCTTTATTCCTCTTTGTGCTTGGTTTCACAGCCTCAGTTAGGGATTAATGTTTCTCAAAAACAAAATTGGGTCTTTAGAGGGTTGAGCTTTCTCCCTATTGACATCTCGGCCGTGAGAGATCAGACTTTGAACCACAACCTCAGAACAAAGAATACTGTAACCTGAGTCAAGACTGACCCTACGTCGGTGCCAAATGTTTAATGACAGGAATATTTTTTTATACTTCACGCTAGTCAGTCCTGCACTACAATTCCCTAACCAGCAGGAAGATTGTCCACCAGTCCCTGTGAACCAGCTTTAACTCTTGCCATCTCTATGTAAACTGTGGATTTAGGTAAATGGAATGGGTGGAATCTTATAGAATGTGAAAGGCAGGGGCTATGGTGGGAATGTGGCAGAAACACACCAGAAATCTAGTAACGTCTATTCAACATTGGGAATAACATCCTGGATCTTCTCAGTTTCAGGCAGTAGCAAGCTGCCTATGCAGTAGGATTTTCGCTTGATAAAAGCTCTATTATATGTGCATGTCTCTGTGTGTGCATGTTATGTAAGTTTGTATGTAAGAGGAAGTTTATTAAAGTATTAGAATTTTAATTAGAAGTGATACATACCAACAGTTTATAACTGTTTATTAGTGGCTAGAATCTAATTACTTGTAATCAATAGGAAATCTTGTTAAGTACAAAGACCTGGTTCATGCTTTATATCAACCGGGGTCTGATAGTATCCCATCACCAAGTCACTCTTTATTATACTTGAATACTCGTTGACTATAGTGTTGTCTCATATGAAGTCAGGCAACAGAGTGTCAGTATCTCAAAGAACAAAGAATGAAGAACAAGGTAAGTTACAGCACAGGAACAGGCCCCTTGGCCCTCCAAGCCTGCTCCAATCCAGATCCTCTATCTAAATCTGTCACCGATTTTCCAAGGATCTGTATCCCTCTGTACCCTGTCCATTCATGTATCTGTCTAGATACATCATAAATGACGCTATCATGCCCGCCTCTACCACCTCTGTTGGCAACGTGTTCCAGGCACCCACCAGCCTCTGCATAAAGAACTTTCCATGAACTTTCCCTTAAACTTTTCCCCTCTCACCTTGAACTCGTGTTCCCTAGTAACCGATTCCCCTATTCTGGAAAAAAGTTTCTTGCGATCTACCCTGTCTATACCTCTCATGATTTTGTCGACCTCAATCAGGTCCCCCCTCAACCTCCCTCTTTCTAATGAAAATAATCCTAATCTATTCAACCTCTCTTCATAGCTAGAGCCTTCATATCAGGCAACATCCTGGTGAACCTCCTCTACACCCTCTCCGAAGCATCCACATCCTTTTGGTAATGTGGCAACCAGAACTGCGCGTAGTATTCCAAATGTGGCCGAACCAAATTCCTATACAACTATAACATGACCTGCCAACTCTGTTTTCAATACTTCATCCAATGAAAGAAAGCATGCCGTATGCCTTCTTGACCACTCTATCGACCTGTGTTGCCACATTCAAGGCACAACAGACCTGAAAACCTAGATCTCTCTATACATCAATTTTCCCCAGGGCTTTTCCATTTACCGATAGTTCACTCTTGAATTGGATCTACCAAAATGCATCACCTTGCATTAGCCCAGATTGAACTCCACCTGCTACTTCTCTGCCCATATCTCCAATCTGTCTATATTTTACTATATTCTCGAAAAGTCTCCATCACTATCTGCTACTCCACCAATCTTAGTGTCATCTGGAAACTTACTAATCAGACCACCTATACCTTCTTCCAGATCATTTATATATATATCACAAACTAAAGTGATCTCAACATGGATCCATGTGGAGCACCACTGGTCACAGTTCTCCATTTTGAGAAACTCCATTTCACTACTACTCTCTGTCTCCTGCTCCTTAGCCAGTTCTCTATCCATCGAGCTAGTACACCCCGGACTGCATGCGACTTTCTCCATCAGCCTACAGTGGGGAACCTTATCAAACACCTTACTGAAGTCCATGATATCTACAGCCTTTACCTCATAAATCAACTTTGTCACTTCCTCAAAGAATTCTATTAAGTTGGTAAGACATGATCTTCCCTACACAGAACCATATTGCCTATCACTGATAAGTCCATTTTCTTGCAAATGTGTATAGATCCTAACCCTTGGTATCTTCTCCAGCAGCTTCCCTATCACTGACGTCAGGCTCAGTAATCTATAAATACTTGGATGATCCCTGCTACCCTTCTTAAATAAAGGGACAACTAAGCAATTATCCAGTACTCCGGGATCAGACCCATGTTCAAGGATGTTGCAAAGGTATCTGTTAAGGACCCAGCTATTTCCTCTCTCGATTTCCTTTAACCTGGGATAGATCCCATCTGGACTTGGGGACTTGTCCACCTTAATACCATTTAGAACACACAACATTTCCTCCTTCCTTATGCTGACTTGACCTAGAGTAATCAAGCATTCATCCCTAACCTCAACATCCATCATATTCCTCTCCTCTGAGACCCAACTTTGTTATATCAGCCAGGACTCCCTGATTGGACCAGATTAACAGGCCCAATCAGGGAACTCATATTCTATGAGGTCCAACTGGCTGACCTCGTTACAATCACAATACCCAGCAGCACCTCCGGGTCCCTGCCCTCAATGTGAGGTACCAGTTTCCTCTTCTTCGTCAGGTCCAGGGTTAAATGTCAGGGACTGTGCAGTGCTCACCTGCTGCACAAAGGACTTTTGAAGGTGATGCAGGTGCCAAGGATAGTGTCCAATTCCAGGATATCACGGCACTGGCGTATTGTTCCAATTATCACAAAAGAGGCTAGAATTGGGCAAGAAGGGTGCCATGGGGTGGGGTAGGAGTTAAGAAGATGAATTTGATAAAATATGGTGAGAAATCTCACTGGGCTGTGTGGTGAAAACGCCTGCATGAAATCCACCAAAACTGA
This sequence comes from Chiloscyllium plagiosum, assembly GCF_004010195.1. NCBI lineage: Eukaryota > Metazoa > Chordata > Chondrichthyes > Orectolobiformes > Hemiscylliidae > Chiloscyllium > Chiloscyllium plagiosum. Next base: position 14,076,855 of record NC_057740.1, read on the forward strand.
GAGCCAAACAAATTCTAAGATTCAGTCTAATATGACCATACAGAAGGCAAAGGATGAAAATTGTACGTAACTGTGAATGAATGCAAAGGTTATATCTGTCTTTGTGTACAACTGCATATATGGGCTGGGACTCGCGTGGGAGTTCCTGGAGGCCTGGAGCTGGAGCTCCATTGGTGGACATGTCAGTTTGGGCCCCATTTGCCAGCTTCTCGGAGAAGGGAGCCAGGGGATTGGTGTTGCCCACCGCAGCAGACCAGGACAGATGGATGGTGGGTAGGACGTGGCACTGGCACTTCATCGGGGGCTCGCAGGTGGTATTGCCTGGCGTGGTGGCGGGGCACCTGAGAGCAAATCTGCCAGCTCAGCGAGCAAAATTACAACCTGATCCACAACCCTGAGATACAAATCTTCTCCAAAATCGCAAACAAACACACTTTCTGATGAGATTGCTGAGGGTCAGAATATGGATGAGAAACAGGAATGGGCCAATGGGAAAGTTCTTTGGGGGATGCCAGAGGTAACAGTTGAGAGTGGGACAGGAATCATTATAAGTGATGCTTTGCTTGTGATTACATTGAATGGAACCAGTGCAGTCTAATGCAACTCGCTGAATAAGCTGGGGCTATTTTCCCTGGAGTGTCAGAGGCTGAGGGGTGACCTGATAGAGGTTTATAAAATCATGAGGGGCATGGAAAGGATAAATAGACAACGTGTTTTCCCTGGGGTGGGGGAGTCCAGAACTAGAGGACATAGGTTTAGGGTGAGATGGGAAAGATATAAAAGGGATCTAAGGGGCAACTTTTTCATGCAGAGGGTAGTATGTGTATAGAATGAGCTGCCAGAGGAAGTGATGGAGGCTGGTACAATTACAACATTTAAGAGGCATCTGGATGGGTATATGAATAGGAAGGGTTTAGACGGATATGGGCCAAGTGTTGGCAAATGGGACTAGATTACGTTGGGATATCTGGTCGGCATGGACGAGTTGAATTGAAGGGTCTGTTTCTGTGCTGTACATCTCTATGACTTTATGTATCTTTATGTTTGTTTGCATATGTGTATTATGTCTGTGTGGGTACTTTAGAGAGTAGGGTGAGTACAAAACTTGCAAATCTAGCAATGGGGTGTCCAATACCCAACCTGTGCAGACCCTTGTACCATTGCTGAATGAGCTGGAAATAGCTTGAAGGCACCTCAAACATGGTAATGACAATGTTGAATGTTAAAGGACACTCTCCTGAAATTGGGTTGTTCAGTCATCAGCTGATTTCACCCATGTTTTCTAGACTCAAATGAATTTTAAACATTGTGCTTTGGCAAAAAAAAACACTTGTGGAGCTGGAAGGAACAGAAGTTTTCCTCTGGTTCTACAGAACATCTAACAGCCAATGAGTATGTGATGGGCCCATCTACTTCCATCCTCCCCAACTCCCAGGGATTTACTGATGAGCCGCTGGCCGTATATCTAAACCTGCAGAAGAGCTGAGCTGAGTCCAGGACTCAGGTTCATACTGACCTACATTTCTCAGCTCTGGACTGCACAGAGGCCAGGCTAATTATATATCAGAATTTTACAGTAATCTGTCTCCGCAGTCCTTCAGGGCTCTGGTTTTCAGAAGATACATCAGCTAACAATCAATGAGCACTGTCTACTATTAAAATGATTCATATACAATGAATAAAATGTGCAAGAAAAATACCGAACAATCAGACCAAGACATTATTCCCTTTTTAAAATTATCTCTTGGCTTCTTTCATTCCTGATCCCTGTAATCCCCTTCCTGGGATTTCTTTCCTCATTCTATAATCCAGAAACAAGAAAAAATATAATCAGACTGCCAGTCGACAATTGTGCAGTTTGCTGACATGATGCATTGAATGGGAGGATTATTAGGGCATTGTTTGTAGCCTGAGATATTACAATTTGTGATAGTTAAGCAGTTTAAGGAAACCTGATCCACTTACAAAAAAAAGTTGATTGATTTTGTTTTTTGGGACTCAGTCCTTAGGGAAGAAGCCAAATGTCACATATTGGTGAGAAAAAGCTCTCTACAATATACGGGATATCAGTGATATTTCTGACTGACTCTCTGCAGAGTGTAAGGTATCAGTGACAAAAATGTTAAAGGGGGGAAGAAGTTAAAGGGGTGTAGGGAGAGAATTCCAGTGTGCCAATGACTGGTGGAGAGTAAGTGAGTGCGTGTAAGTTTTCATGTAAGTTTAAGCTTTGGAAGAAGGAGTGGGATGGTGCAGAACATTTGGAGGAACTTTCAGAGGTGGGTGTATGATGCCAGAAGTGAACTGTAACATAAGGGTTTGAATTTTATATTTGAAGTACTTGGGTGATTTGCGCGGGAGTCCTCCATTTCTGTTTTTCAGCAGCAGCAGCTCGAAGAACCAGGGGTTTGCCAGGAGCAGTGAGTCACTGAGTTGAGTCATTACATCTGACATCAGAGAGCAGAGGATTCTGGGAAAGGAGGGACGGTTTTATTTCTCTCCAGCTATATAAGTGAGGGTTTTCTAAGAGTGTTTACTTCAACGCCAGACATATCCAAAATAAGGTAGCTGAGCTTGCAGCATGGATAAGTACCTGGGACTTCCATATTGTGGCCATTTCAGAGACATGGATAGAGCAGGATCAGGAATGGATTTTACAGATTTCAGGGTTTAGATCTTTCATTACAAACAGGGAAGGCGGTAAAAGAGGGGGAGGCGTGGCCTTGTTAGTCACAGTGGCTGAAAGAACTTTTGATGAGGACCTGTCTACTGAGGTGGTATGGGCTGAGGTTAGAAACAGGAGAGGAAAGGTCTCACTGCTGGGAGTTTTCTATAGGCCTCCGTAGAGTTCCTGGGATGTGGAGGAGAGGATTGGCAAATCAACTCTGGGCAGGAGTGAAAGGAACAGAGTGATCACTATGGGGGACTTTAACTTCCCCAACATTGACTGGAAATACTATAACTCTAGTACGTCAATGGATCAGTTTTTGTGCAATGTGTGCAGGTGGATTTCCTGACACAGTATGTCGAAGGGCCAACAAGAGGGGAGGCCACACTGGATCTGGTGCTTGGTAATGAACTAGACCAGATGTTTGATTTAGTAGTAGGTGAGCACTTTGGAGAAAGTTACCAGAATGCGGTTACATTTAGTTTAGCAATGGAAAGGAATAGGTACATGCCACAGGGCAAAGTTATCAATGGGGCAAGGGCAATTATAATGTGATTAAGCAAGGCTTAGGATGCATAGAATGGGGTAGCAAAATGCAGGGGATTGGGACAATTGAAATATGGAGCTGGTTTAAGGAACATATATTGCGGTCCTTGATAGATATGTCCCTGTGAGGCAGGGAGAAAGTGATATGGTAAGGGAACGGTGGTTTATGACAGAAATTGCATCTCTTGTTAAACGGAAGGAGGTTAATGTGACGAGGAGATGAGATGGTTCAGATGAGGCGATGGAGAGTTACAGATTAGCTTGGAAGGATTTAAAGAGAGAGTTAAGAAGATCAAGGAGGGGACATGAGCAGTCTTTAGTGGGTAGAATAAAGGAGAACTCTAAAGCTTTCTATAGCTATGTGAGGAATAAAAGGATGATGAGGGTAGGAATAGGGCCAGACAACAACGGATGATGAGGGTAGGAATAGGGCCAGACAACAACAGAAGTCGGAAGTTGAGTGTGAACCTTGTGGAGATCGGAGAAGTGCTAAACGAATATTTCTCATCGGTTTTCACTCAGGAAAAGGAGAATATTGTAGAGGAGAAGAATGAGATACGAGATATTAGACTAGAAAGGATCTAAGTTAGTAAGGAAGAGGTGTTATCAATTCTAGAATGAGCGAAAGTAGACAAGTTCCCTGGGCCAGATGGGATTTATCCGAGGATTCTCTGGGAAGCTAGGGAGGAGATAGCGGAGAGCCTTTGGCCTTGATCTTTGAGTCATCATTGTCTACAGGTTTAGTACCAGAGGGCTGGAGGATTGCAAATATTGTTCCCTTGTTAAAGAAGGGCAGTAGAGATGACCCAGATAATTATAGACCAGTGAGCCTTACATCTGTTGTAGGAAAAGTTTTGTAAAGGATTATAAGAGATAGGATTTATAATCATCTAGCAAACAACAATTGATTGCAGATAGTCAACATGGTTTCATCAAGGGCAGGTCATATCTCACAAACTTCATTGAGTTTTTGAGAAGGTGACCAACCATGTGGATGAGGGTAGGACAGTTAACGTGGGGTACAAAGACTTCAGTAAAGCCTTTGATAAGGTTCCACATGGTAGGCTATAGGAGAAAATGCAAAGGCATGGGATTGAGGGTGATTTAGCAGTTTGGATTAGAAATTGGCTTTCTGTAAGAAGGCAACGAGTGGTGGTTGATGGAAAATATTCAGCCTGGAGTCCGGTTACTAGTGGTGTGCCACAAGGATCTGTTTTGTGACCATTGCTTTTGTCATTTTACTAACCCATCCACCTATGACAGGCATAGGTGGATGGGTTAGTACGTTTGCAGATAATACTAAAGTTGGTGGGGTAGTGGACAGTGTGGAAGAATAGAACATAAAACATAGAACAATACAGCGCAGAACAGGCCCTTCAGCCCTCGATGTTGCACCAACCTGTGAACTATTCTCAGCTTATCCCCCTACACTACCCCAAAATCATCCATGTGCTTATCTAAGGATTGTTTAAATCTCCCTAATGTGGCTGAGTGGACTACATTAGCGGGTAGGGCATTCCACGCCCTTACCACTCGCTGTGTAAAGAACCTGCCTCTGACATCTGTCTTAAATTTATCACCCCTCAATTTGTAGTTATGCCCCCTTGTACGAACTGACGTCATCATCCTAGGAAAAAGACTTTCACTGTCTACCCTATCTAATCCTCTGATCATCTTGTATGTCTCTATCAAATCCCCTCTTAGCCTTCTTCTTTCCAATGAGAACAGACCCAAGTCTCTCAGCCTTTCCTCATAAGACCAGGTAACATCCTGGTAAATCTTCTCTGCACCTTTTCCAATGCTTCCACATCCTTCCCGAAATATGGGGACCAGAACTGCACACAATATTCCAAGTGTGGCCGCACTAGCATTTTGTATAGTTGCAGCATGATATTGCGGCTCCGGAACTCAATCCCTCTACGAATGAAACCTAACACACCATATGCCTTCTTAACAGCACTATCCACCTGGGTGGCAACTTTCAGGGATCGATGTACATGGACTCCAAGATCCCTCTGCACATGCACACCACCAAGAATCTTTCCATTGACCCGGTACTCTGCCTTCCTGTTATTCTTCCCAAAGTGCATCACCTAACATTTAGCTGCATTGAACTCCATTTGCCACCTCTCAGCCCAATTCTGCAGTTTATCCAAGTCCCCCTGCAACCTGTAACATTCTTCCAAACTGTCCACTACTCCACCGACTTTAGTGTCGTCTGCAAATTTACTAACCCACCACCTATGCCTGCATCTAAGTCATTTATAAAAATGACAAACAACAGTGGCCCCAAAACAGATCCTTGTGACACACCACTAGTAACCGGAGTCTAGACTGAATATTTTCCATCAACCACAACTCATTGCCTTCTTTCAGAAAGCCAGTTTCTAATCCAAACTGCTAAATCACCCTCAATTCAAGCCTCTGCATCTTCTCCAATAGCCTACCATGTGGAACCTTATCAAAGGCTTTACTGAAGTCCATTTATACCACGTCAACTGCCCTACCCTCATCTACGTTCTTGGTCACCTTCTCAAAAACTCAATGAGGCTTGTAAGACATGACCTGCCCTTGACGAAACCATGTTGACTATCTCAAATCAAATTGTTGCTTGCTAGGTGATTGTAAATCCTATCTCTTATAATCCTTTCAAAACCTTTCCTCCAACAGAAGTAAGGCTCACTGGTCTATAATTACCTGGGTCATCTCTACTGCCCTTCTTGAACAGGGGGCAACATTTCCAATCCTCCAGTCCTCTAGTACTAAACCTGTAGACAATGATGACTCAAAGGTCAAAGCCAAAGGCTCAGCTATCTCCTCCCTAGCTTCCCAGAGAATCCTCGGATAAATCCCATCTGGCCCAGGGGACCTGTCTACTTTCACTCTTTCTAGAATTGATAACACCTGTTCGTAAATAACCTCGATCCTTTCTAGTCTAATATCTTGTACCTCATTCTTCTCCTCGACAATATTCTCCTTTTCCTGAGTAAAAGCCAATGAGAAATGTTTGTTTAGCACCTCTCCGATCTCTACATGGTCCACACTCAACTTCCCACTTCTGTCTTTGACTGGCCCTGTTCCTACCCTAATTATTCTTTTATTCCTCATATATCTATAGAAAGCTTTAGGGTTCTCCTTTATTCTATTTGCTAAAGACTGCTCATGTCCTCTCTTTGCTCTTTTAACTCTCTCCTTAAATCCTTCCTAGCTAATCTGTAACTCTCCATCGCCTCATCTGTACCAGCTTGCCACATCAACACATAAGCCTCCTTCTTCCGCTTAACAAGAAATGCAATTTCTGTCGTAAACCACAGTTCCCTTACCTTATCACTTCCTCCCTGCCTAACAGGGACAAACCTATCAAGGACACGTAATGTCTGTTCCTTAAACCAGCTCCACATTTCCATTGTCTGCATCCCCTGCATTTTGCTACCCCTTTCTATGCATCCTAATTCTTGCCTATCGCATTATAATTGCCCTTGCCCCATCGATAACTCTTGACCTGTGGCAGGTACCTATCCCTTTCCATTCCTAAACTGAACATAACTGAATTATGGTTACTCTCTCCAAAGTGCTCACCTACAACTAAATCAAACACCTGGCCTGATTCATTACCAAGCACCAGATCCAGTGTGGTCTCCCCTCTTGTTGGCCCTTAGACATACTTTGTCAGGAAACCCTCCTGCACACATTGGACAAAAACTGATCCATCCAACGTTCCAGAGTTATAGCATTTCCAGTCAATGTTGGGGAAGTTAAAGTCCCCCATAATGATCATCCTGTTCTTTTCACTCCTACCCAGAATAATTTTGCTAATCCTCTCTTCCACCTCCCTGGAATTCTGTGAAGTCCTATAAAAAACTCCAAGCAGTGTGACCTCTCCTCTCCTGTTTCTAACCTCAGCCTATACTACCTCAGTAGATGAGTCCTCATCAAACATTCTCTCAGCCACCGTTATACTATCCTTGACTAACAAGGCCACGCCTCCCCCTCTTTTACTACCTTGCCTGTTAGTAATGAAAATCTAAACCCTGGAACCTGCAACATCCATTCCTCACCCTCTCTATCCATGTCTCCGAAATGGCCACAACATCGAAGTCCCAGGTACCTATCCATGCTGCAAGCTCACCTACCTTATTTCGGATACTTCTAGCGTTGAAGTAGACACACTTCAAACCAGTTTGCTATCTGTCAGCACATTTCTGTGACCCTGAAATCCTGTCCCTGTCCTTCCTGCTCTCATCCTCCTGTGCATTGCAACTATACCTCAGGTTCCCATCCCCCTGCTGATCTAGTTTAAACCCACCCGAATAGCACCATCAAATTTCCCACCCAGGATATTAGTATCCCTCTGGTTCAAGTGAAGACTATCCTGTTTGTACAAGTCCCACCTTCCCCAGAATGAACCCCAATTATCCAAAAATGTGAAACCCTCCCTCCTGCGCCATCCTTGCAGCCACGTGTTCAGCTGATATCTCTCCCTATACCTTGCCTCGCTATCACGTAGCACAGGTAACAAACCAGAGATAACTACTCTGTTTGTTCTAGCTCTCAGCTTCCACCCTAGCTCCCTGAAATCCTGCCTTACATCCCTATCCATCTTTCGACCTATGTTGTTGGTACCTACATGGACAATGACTTGAGGCTGGTCACCCTCTCCCTTCAGGACCCTAAAGATACGATCCGAGACATCGTGGACCCTGGCACCTGGGAGGCAACACACCAACCATGAGTCTCTTTCGCTCCCAACAAACCTATCTGAGCCTCTAACTATTGAGTCCCCAATGACAAACACTCTCCTCCTTTCCCTCCTTCCCTTCTGTGCAACCGGGACAGGTTGCAGGTTGCAGGGGAACTTGGATAAACTGCAGAATTGGGCTGAGAGGTGGCAAAGGCGTACAATGCACATAAATGTGAGGTGATTCACTTTGCAAAGAATAACAGGAAGGCAGAATACTGGGTCAATGGAAAGATTCTTGGCAGTGTGGATGTGCAGGGGGATCTTGGGGTCCATGTACGTAGATCCCTGAAAGTTGCCACCTCGGTTGATAGTGCTTTAAAGCAGACATACAGTGTGTTAGGTTTTATTGGTAGAGGGATTGAGTTCCTGAGACATAATACCATGCTGCAAATGTACAAAATGCTAGTGTGGCTCCACTTGAAATATTGTGTACAGTTCTGGTCTCCCCATTACAGGAAGGTTGTGGAAGTATTAGAAAAGGTACATCCTGGTACAGATTTACCAGGATGTTGCCTGGTCTGGAGGGAAGACTGAGGGACCTGGGTCTGTTCTCATTGGAAAGAAGAAGGCTCAGAGGGGATTTGACAGAGACATACAAGATGATCAGAGGATTAGATAGGGTAGACAGTGAAAGTCTTTTTCCTAGGATGATGACGTCAGCTTGTACAAATGGGCATAGGTACAAATCGAGGGGTGATAGATTTAAGACAGATGTTAGAGGCAGGTTCTTTATTCAGAGAATGGTAAGGATGTGGAATGCCCTGCCTGCCAATGTAGTTAACTCAGCCACATTAGGGAGATTTAAACAATCCTTGGATAAGCACATGGATGATGATGGGATAGTGCAGGGGGGTGGACTTAGATTAGTTCACAGGTTGGTGCAACATTGAGGGCAGAAGAGCCTGTTCTGCGCTGTATAGTTCTATGTTCTATGTCCTATTAGGCTGTTGACCTAACATGGTCAGTGAGATGAAGGACCTTAGCATAGTTTTGAAAACAAACAGCAAAGGTGAAGAAAGCAGTGATTGAGAAGCCACGAGCATATTTAAAGAATGATGATTCAAAGTAACTCATAACAAATTAGAGCAAAAGAAAATACTGCTACTGCTGGAAGTCTGAAATAAAAGCAAAAAGGCAGAAAATGCCAAGCAGGTCAGGCAGAATGTGTGGAGAGAGAAACAAAACTAACTTCTCAGGTTGATGAATTTTCCTGAGTATTTCCAGTATTTGCTACTTTTTAAATTACGGTATAAAAGAATTTCTGTACATAATAGAGGTGCTGCGAGTCTGGTAAGATGATATTAGGATAACGTTCAGATTAGTTAAAGACTGGCTTCTGATGTCCCACACATTGCAGAGAGTCTCTTAGAAACATCACCAACATCCAACATTCTGAGGAGAGTTAGAAAGATCACTGATATCAGACATTCTGAGGAGAGTTAGTCAGAAACATCATTGATATCAGACACTCTGAGCAGAGTTAGAAAGATCACTGATATCAGACACTCTGAGGAGTGCTGGTCAGAAACATCACCGATGTCCGATATTCTGAGGAGAGTTAGTCAGAAAGATCACTGACATCTGACACTCTGAGGAGAGTCGATTAGAAACATCTAATATCCCAAACTCTAAGGAAAGTCAGAGAGTGGAGTCTGGATCAGAGAGAGGGGACAAGGTCAGAGGGAGAGAGAGAGAGAGAGACAAGGAGTTCAAGGAAAGGACAAATCATACAGGGAGTGTTTAAGAGAGAGGAAATGTGTTCAAAGACAGGGAGAATCTTCAAAAAGAAGGAACCATGAATTCCTTTATGAGATGTAGCTATGGCTGGTTGGGCTAGCATTTATTAGCTGTCCCCAGTTGACTTGGAGATAGTGGTGATGAGCTACTTTCTTGAATACTGCAATCTGTATGCTGGAGGTAGACACACAATACTATACAGAGTTAAAAATCACACAACACCAGGTTATAGTCCAACAGGTTTAATTGGAAACACACTAGCTTTTGGAGCGACCCTCCTTCATCAGGTGATTGAAGGAGCAGTGCTCCAAAAGCTAATGTGCTTCCAATTAAACCTGTTGGACTATATCCTGGTGTTGTGTGATTTTTAACTTTGTACACCCCAGTCCAACACCGGCATCTCCAAATCATGAATACTATACAGGAGGGACTTCCAGGATTTTGACCAAGAGATGGTGAAGGAATGGTGATATCAGTCCAGCTCAGGATGGTATGTGAATGGAACCAATCTGAAAGTTGCAATATTGATGAGGGTTGTGGGTCTGATAACTGGAATTCTGGGCTAGGGGAGTGGACTAGTGTGCCATTCCCGTTTATGTTGGCAGATGTGTCCAGGCAGGTACACCGGAGATTGAAGAGGGGGAGAGGGGAGTTGAGGGATCTATTTAAGACTGCGAGGCCTCCCCCTGTCCAATAGCACATGAAGAATGGCCATTTGGGGAAGATAAGGAAAATTGCCAGCCTGGCGCAAGGTGACGCCCTCAGGAGAAGGGGCAGGAAACTGGGATCCAAGGAATTCCTTTCCTGCCTCCCTCACTCGGACTGCCAATGAACCAAAAACATTTCGTCCTGAGGGGATTCACGTGGCTCCGGCGCTGACGCAGCTCCTTGAAGTGTTAGCAGACTTTCCAGTTAATAGGATCACTGAAGCTTATATTGTCATCTGATAAAAGTAAGCGGATTGACATGTGCGTTGCTCCTTCTTAACCAATTTGCCTTCAATTAGCGTAATTAAGAAACTAACAAAGCGGTATTGCATTAATATAGTAAAGTGATGAAAGTATTAAATCCCCTCGACAGGGACAAATCAATTTACCATTCGCCCCACTGAAAACTAAAATACAATTATATTAATTTATTAAGTGGATGCTTGAGTTAAGGAGGTTAGCTATCATTCATGGGCAGCGCAGTGGCGTTCCACTTCTGCAGCGTTTTCAACTGACGCCACCTCGAATTTACTCGAGATTGATTAGCAGCATAAAGATAGTACCCTCGCTATACCCCATACTCAGGCGGAATGGCCACAACCTCCCTCCTCCTCCGTGCTGACACGCAGATCCGCTATTCAACAACAGGGAGCTTCACAGCTCTCGTCAATGGCCACAGACGCAGGATGGAAATAAAATACATTCACTTCAGCTCTCTACTAGGTGTTGTCGAACACTGAGAGAGAAGTGGGAAAGTGTCCCAGCTCTCGATTAAACATCCGAGCAGAGAAATCGATGTGGGAGGTAGTTTTTTTCAAGTGCGATTAATCTAACGTCTTCCTTTTCAAACAAAGCTAAAAAATATGATGTCAACACGTCCCAGATTTCTACACCGAATCACTTCCAGGGCAATCTTCTGGCTGAATAGCTCAATATTAGAAAGAACAACAGAAATTGCTGGGGAAATTCGGCAGGTCTGGAAGCAACTGTGGAGAGAAAGCAAAGTTTACGTTTCGAGTTCAGTGATCCTTCCTCAGAACTGATGGCAGTAGGAAAAAATTGGTATAGAGAGAGGAGCAGAACTTCCTCTGATGAAGAGTCATCTAGACCCGAAAAGTTAGCTTGCTCTGTCCCCATGGGTGCTGCCTGACCCACTGTAATTTACAGCAGCTTTTGCTTTCAACGCTGGTTCCAGCATCTGCAGTAATTTGCTCCTTCTTTTAAGTGGACATGGATGTAGGTTTGCTCACTGAGCTGGAAGGTTCATTTTCAGGTGTTTTGTCACCATATCAGGTAACATCTTCAGTGAGCCTCCAGACAAAAGGTTCGTCCGCGGCCTCACTGAAGATGTGACCTGGTATCTGAACATCTGAAAATGAACCGTCCAGCTCAGCGAGCAAACCTACATCCAGAACCTCAACCTGAGCTACAAATCATCTCAAAACCCACTGAAAATGGACATATATGGAAGAGATGTGGCAGTGAGTTAAACACCAAACAAAAACAAAGCCAAAGAACTATGAATTCTGGAAATGTTCCTTTTCCTAGCTGTTCTTCCTTTTGATTTTCTTAGCTACAATCACACACCTTAATTTACATCCTTTTTTACATGTTGTTTCTCCAGTATTAATGAGCCTTTGACTTTCGCATTGGGCCTTAATACCATCTGCTCCCCATCTCTTTCAAAAGTATAAAAATGAACTTATTTTCCAACACTTTTCAGTTCTAAATAAATCATACCACACTTGAAACGCTAACTCAGATTTCTCTTCACAAATGCTGCCAGACCTGTGAGTTTCTCCAGCAATTTCTGTTTGTTTGAACACATTATAACAGCCTGGTGAAAGGTCGCTTGTGTAAACCTGGCCCCTGGGGCCAAAGGCCAAAGCCAACTCAGAGGCCAAAGACAACAATGAGGCTTTAAAACTTAAATGCACTAGCCCCCTCCCCCCCCTTACCCCCACAATGACAGCTTGATCTCCAGCCTGTCCAGAGTTAGTGCTCTGGTAGCGGGAAAGAACTCAAAAATCCTGGGGTTAGGAATTGGGACAGCTCAGCCAGAATATCTCAACGTGAACATAAGAACACTATGTTGCAGGGGGTTACCCACATTGGGTAAGGGTGCAGGGACCGTTTTGGGTGAAGGGTCAGAATGGGACTGACAGCCTAGCAGCAGCCGGAATTAAGAGAGAGCCAGGAAAGTGAAGCAAGATTCAGCAGATACTCAACAAACTTCCCTTCTGTGTCCCAGTTCTGAAGAAGGGGCTCTGGACTTGAAAGTTATCTCTGCTTTCTCTCCACTGATAGGACCAGGAGTAGAGCATTCAACCTCTCGAGACTGTTCCACCATTCAGTGAGATCATGGCTCATCAGTCATCTAACTTCAAATAACTGCCATAGAGATATACAGCACGGAAACAGACCTGTGGATTCAACTCATCCATGCCGATCAGATATCATAGAATCATAGGATCACACAGCATAGAAACAGATCCTTTGGTCCAACTCATCCATGCCGCCCAGATATCCAAAATTAATCTACCCATTTGCCAACATTTGGCCCATATCTCTCTAATTCCTTCCTATTCATATACCCATCCAGGTGCCTTTTAAATGTTGTAATTGTACCAGCCTCCACCACTTTGGCAGCTCATTCCATACACGCATCACCCTTTGCATGAAAAAGCTTCTCCTGAGGTCCCTTTTAAATCTTTCCCCTCTCACCTTAAACCTATGCCTTTAGTTTTGGACTCCCCCCACCCTGGAAAAAAAACTTTGGTTATTCACTCTCTCCATGCCCCTCATGATTTTATAAACCTCTATGAGGTCACCACTCAGCCTCCGATGCTCCAGGGAAAACAGCCCCCGCTTGTTCACCCTCTCCCTATAGCTCAAATCCTCCAACCCTGGCAACATCCTTGGAAATCTTTTCTGAACCCTTTCAAGTTTCACAATATCTTTCCTACAGCAGGGAGACCAGAACTGAATGCAATATTCCAAAAGGGTCCTCACCAAAGTCCTCTACATCCAGACAATGATATTTAACTGAACAAAACCTTTTCTATCTCTGATTTAAAATTAACAATTGATCGTGCATCTGCCGTTCAGATGCTACCAGACCTGCTGAGTTTCTTCAGCGATTTCAGTGTTTATGTGTTTGAGATCTCCAGCATCAGCAGTTTTTTGCTTTATTCCTTTCCTATCGGATGAATTTGTGAAATCTGCTTTGAATTTCTTTGTAGAACCATCATTTCAGAGCTGTGCTGTCTCAGTAAGCACAATCCTTTAAGCATTCCTGACATGTTGTTACATGTCATGTTTAAGATTTAGAAACTTGTTTGAGTTGAACGTCATTAAGAGAGTGTTGTCTGCTGGTTGAACGCTCTCACCTCTGACCTTGATCTCTGCCCCTGTCACAGTACTCCCAGGGTCAGTGTTCCTTACAACTTCCCTCCCTTATTGTGGCTAAGCTTCAAGAAAGTCTGCCCTTGTGCTCTCTTCCCCCTTGTCACACGTGTTGGAGTCAAGACTTCTCCCATCAAGATACAAATCACATAACACCAAGTTATAGTCCAACAGGTTTAATTGGAAGCACTAGCTTTCGGAGTGCTGCTCCTTCATTGGGTGGTTGTGGAGTCAAACCATTCAAACCAGGGTTAACCAAGCACCAAGTGGTTCAGTTTATCTTCCCGTTAAATTGCTCAACTGAGGTTACAATAGCAAAACACGTCACCCAGCTGCCCAAACCAGACTGAGCCTGTGTTTTCCAGCATCTAGAAAGTTCCTAGATAATCTACCTACTCCTGGGTATCTCTACCTCTAAGCAAAGAGGCTTGGGTTCAAGTCCCACCTGCTCCAGAGGTGTGTAATAACATTTCTGAACAGGTTGATTAGAAACTATCTGCAAAATTCCCCCACAGGGTTTCACCTGGGGAGATGCAGGAAGGGATGTACTCATAGGGGATTCCAGAATCAGGGACTGCAGTCTCAGAATAAAAGGTGAGTACATCTGAGACTGAGATGAGGAGAAATGTCTTCACACGGGAGAGTGGCAAATCTTTGAAATTGTCAACTCAGAGACCTGTGCATTATGTTCAAGACTTGGATGGATAAATTCTAGATATTAAATATTAAATATACCAAGTGATATAGGGATGATGCAGAAAAGCCATATGAAGGTAGAAGAACAGCCATGATCCAGTTGAATGGTAGAGCAGGCTGGATGGGCTGAACAGCCGATTCCTGCTCCTAAATCCATCCTATACAATAGCACAAAGTCTTATCCTGGACTGCAGCTCATTCTTTTTTCCCTGGTCCCATGGGGCAGGCCAGTCCCTGAAACTGAAACTGCACTATTGCCCCTTCAGGGGACATCTGGGTTCAGCCAGGAGCCTGGAGCTCATTTACTCCATCCACTTATTACTTTTTTTTTCTTTCTCTGCTTTTTGTTAATGTTTCCACTTAGAGTCATAGAGTCATAGAGATGTACGGCATGGAAACATACCCTTCGGTCCAACCCATCCATGCCGACCAGATATCCCAACCCAATCTAGTCCCACCTGCCAGCACCTGGCCCATATTCCTCCAAACCCTTCCTATTCATATACCCATCCAAATGCTTCTTAAATGTTGCAATTGTACCAGCCTCCACCACATCCTCTGGCAGCTCATTCCATACATATACCACCCTCTGTGTGAAAAAGTTGCCCCTTAGGTCTTTTTTATATCTTTCCCCTCTCACCCTAAACCTATGCCCTCTAGTTCTGCACTCCCCGACCCCAGGGAAAATAATTTGTCTATTTATCCTATCCATGCCTCTCATGATTTTGTAAACCTCTATAAGGTCTCACCTCAGCCTCCGACGCTCCAGGGAAATCAGCCCCAGCCTATTCAACCTCTCCCTTTCGCTCAAATCCTCCAATCCTAACAACCTCCTTGTAAACCTTTTCTGAACCCTTTCAAGTTTCACATCTTTCTGATAGGAAGGGGAGCAGAATTGCATGCAATATTCCAACAATGGCCTAACCAATGTCCTGTACAGCCGCAACATGACCTCCCAACTCCTGTACTCAAAACTCTGACCACTAAAGGAAAGCATACCAAATGCCGTCTTCACTATCCTATCTACCTGTGACTCCACTTTCAAGGAGCTATGAACCTGCACTCCAAGGTCTCTTTGTTCAGCAACACTCCCTATGGCCTTACATTTAAGTGTATAAGTCCTGCTAAGATTTGCTTTCCCAAAATGCAGCACCTCGCATTTATCTGAATTAAACTCCATCTGCCACTTCTCAGCCCATTGGCCCATCTGGTCCAGGTCCTGTTGAAATCTGAGGTAACCCTCTTCGTTGTCCACTACACCTCCAATTTTGGTGTCATCTGCAAACTTACTAACTGTACCTCTTATGCTCACATCCAAATCATTTATGTAAATGACAAAAAGTAGAGGGCCCAGCATCGATCCTTGTGACACTCCACTGGTCACAGGCCTCCAGTCTGAAAAACAACCCTCCACCACCACCCTCTGTCTTCTACCTTTGAGCCAGTTCTGTATCCAAATGGCTA
>NC_057740.1:14092879-14132291 GCF_004010195.1 Chiloscyllium plagiosum
TTTGCCAACCTCCAGTCTTCCGGCACCTCACCTGTGACTATCAATGACACAAATATCTCAGCAAGAGGCCCAACAATCATTTCTCTAGCTTCCCACAGAGTTCTTGGGTACACCTGATCAGGTCCTGGGGATTTATCCACCTTTAACCGTTTCAAGACATCCAGCACTGCCTCCTCTGTAATCTGGACATTTTGCAAGATGTCATCATCTATTTCCCTACAGTCTATATCTTCCATATCCTTTTCCACAGTAAATACTGATGCAAAATATTAATTTAGTATCTCTATACCTTTTACCATATCTTTTTTTTATTTTCTTGGGTAGAAAGCATCTTCTCCTGACCTGGACCCAGCAAAAAGGAAACTTCTAGCCTGGCATGATGGTCTTAGCCTGGTGGGGAGACCTTATCCTAGAGGGGGGTTTTCAGCTTGGAATGATGGTCTCTGCTTGGTGTCGTGGTCTTGGCTTGGCGTGGTGGTCTTAGCTTGGTGTGGTAATCTCCATATTCGGTGTGGTAGTCATGGCTTGGTGTAGTGGTCTCCCCGTTTGGTGTGTGGTCTCCACGTTTGGTGTAGTGGTCTCCATGTTTGGTGTGTGGTCTCCACGTTTGGTGTGGTGGTCTCCACGTTTGGTGTGGTGGTCTCCACGTTTGGTGTGGTGGTCTCCACATTTGGTGTAGTGGTCTCCATGTTTGGTGTTGTAGTCATGGCTTGGTGTGAAGGTCTCTGTGTTTGGTGTAGTAGTCTCCACATTTGGTTTGGTGGTCTTGGCTTGATGTGGTGATCTTCAGGTTTGGTGTGGTGGTCTCGGCTTGGTATGGTGGTCTCCACATTTGGTGTGGTGGTCTTAGCTTGGTGTGGTAGTCTCCAGGTTTGGTCTTGGCTTGGCATGGTGGTCTCAAGTTTTGTCGGTCTTGTTCTGATGTGAGAGTGTTCAGCAGCACCGATTAGGCATTCCAGTGTTTGTCATCTTAATCGACTTTCCCCGAACAGGAATTGATCTGAGATGAACTCTGACTTAATTTTTACTTTATGTCTTTCTTATCTAAGACTTCTATCATTAATGCAGCTGTCTTGGTATGGCAACTTTTAAAACATTTCACTTTTTTTGCTAAAATACACGGGACAGTAAATTGCTAATCTATTCTATCTCTGCATGATTCATCTTTCAGGTCAGTGTACAAACATTCCAGCGCTATTTTAAAGAAAGCAGGAGAGAGCTTTGGAGAGCTCTGGCCAGTATTTATCCCTAAACTAACATCACTACAATATTAACCAATCCGTTCCGCCATCGCTGATTGTGGGCGCTTTTTGTGCGCAAATTGGCTGCTCTTTTTTCGTCTTACAAGAGTTAGTGCAATACCAAAAATACTGAATTCGCTGCGCATGCTCCGAATTCCTGAACAGCGCTTTATAAATGCAGGTCTTCCTTTTGTCGTGAGGCTAATTTTACGCTTTCCGTCTTTTTTTTTCCACGCTTTTCAGCCCCAGCTTGCAGACTATTTCTGACCCCCGCTCAGCTCATGGCATTTGAACAGTGGCGAGACAACGGATTCGTTTGTTTGCTAAATGCAGAGATCTGTTGAAATCTGGGCCAGGAGGAAGGCTGAGGTCAGAAAGATCTCCTTTGCTTTCTGTAGAGTATCTCTTGTGAGATTTCAGTGTCAAACTGGTCAATCGGCAAGAGCAGGCTGTGTGAACAGGGTCATCAGTTTCTCTCGGTTTCACAGCTGTCCTGCCAAAACAACTTAGGCGCAACATTGTTCTTAAAGGATCTGCCCGCAAATTCCCAACTGAGCCAAAAAGGCAACATTCAATTAAAATAATAAACACCACAAAATACAACTTGACACATCCTTATGTACTAAATCAGAGATTGCAAATGCATAACTAAAGTGCTGTTCTTGCTTTCCTTGTAAAAATAACTAACGGAAAAGAGTGCAATTTTTTAAATTGTCAAACAGGGGTGTACAGGGGCAAGACATTTACTAGATATGCGTTTTCTTTCAAGAGCGAATCGAATTCCTCAGAAGAAACACGGCCAGTTTCCCCCTCTACTTCACATTCAATAATCTAACGTAAGGTATTCAGATGCCATCATTTGTACCAATTTATACAAGCTGAAATTATTGTCATGTGAATTTGCAGAGCGAGAGAGATTGAAATTGGGCAACCTGTAGCTGGCTCTCAGAATAGAAAATAACGAGAGACAGATTCACAGCATGCCCGACCTTTATCCCTGCGCGGTAATGAGGGGGATTAGAACGAGACTGGATTTAGACTCCGGTAGCCCGCATTGTCTCGGGGACAATTGTTTTAAAGAGACCGCGTCCGTTCATCTGACCTGGTTTATATAAAAAGAGAAAACGCCAATGCGTACACACTGGGTTCATCATATTCCAATAATCTTCAAAAACATCACAATCACTTAACTTCCTTTACCCAACCCTTACTTTCCCACACATTACCAGCCCCGGAATCAGGGCCAATCACATCAGAAAGCGGCGTGCCGAACTGAAATACTGTTTTATTCATTCCTGCTTCAAATTAATTGCAAGCGCGACTTTGTGCTCACAATAAAATCACTATGATTTCGGGAAGGCCCCTAACGACAGCAGCCTTACTTAATAACAGATAAGCATATTCATTCAGAGCCAGCAATTCAGGAACAGTGTGATCTATCATTTTTATTCTTAAATTTTAAAAATATTCCATATAAAAATATACCTCCAAAGGCCAGTTGGACTCATGCGGGCCAGGATAGGGAATTGTCCTACTTTGGGAAAGGTGAATTTATCAATCGAGATCAGAAGGGCACACGTGCATTTTTAAAGAAAGGACGTTTGTTGACTTTCCCTATTTAATTGTTTGTGGGGCCTGTGTGCCCTTCTCAGATTGTCCTGGAGGAGGCGATAGTGAGCCCAGTTGAACTGCTGCAGCCTGAAAGCTACAGGTACACATACACAGACACACAGTACTGTTCGAGAGGGAGTCACAGGGAGAGTGAAGGTAGGTTAGAATGGTCTGGGGTTCGGGCAGCAACTTGCAGGTAGCGATGTTACCCTTTTTACACACTAGACTTCCCCTGGCTGGGAGTAGAGGGGCTGGCGAATGAGGGGTGGCTCTGAAGGTGCTCGTTCAGAAACTAATTTCGAAAATATTTCCAAACGCCTTCCTACGTTTAAACTGTCAAGGCGGAGACTTGCCCGGTGTTCCGTTTAAACCTAAAGCCAGGTCGGACCGGGGGTGGACACCGTCATAAGGCTGTGCGCGGGGGGCATCGCGGAAGGATGGAATATTATCCGTTGATTTTAATCTTAACCGAATTTTCAACGGGAAAGCCTCTCCTGACTTAACCAGCGTTCAATCCGCAGGAAAAAGTTGGGGAACAAACTTTGTAAACTTAGGATAAAAACCACCCGTTTCAGACCGGGTCAAGTGAGAGGGGGCATTTTGCACTGTGTGTGGGTGTCTAAGGGGAGGGGGCATTTACCCGGTGTGTTGGGAATATCAAAGGGGAGGGGGTATTTACGCTGTGTGTGGGGATTGTCTAAGGGGAGGGGGTATTTACCGGTGTGTCGGTGTCTGAGGGGAGGGGGTTATTTATCCGGTGTGTAGCTGTCTAAGGAGAGGGGGTATTTACACTGTGTGTAAGGAGAGGGAGGTTGTTTTTATGAAATCCGTTGATATATGCCCCAGACCCCTAAGGCGCTCGTTTGATTTTTTTCACTGTAAGAACTTTCGATTAACCGCATAATTAGTTCATCTGGTTTCTCTTGTTGAATTACATAGAAATAACGAAAAATAAAGCTTCATTGTTTTTATGATTGTCTGGAACGGAAAAGAATGAAGAAAAAGTGATTTCAATGGACATTTCTTGGGAGCTGAATCTTGGCCGTGTCTTGTTGCTAAAATAAAAACTGGAAGAACTGCAGATGCTGGAAATCTGAAACAACAGAAATTGCTGGAAAATTTCAGCAGGTCTGCCAACATCTTTGGAGAGAAATCATGAGTTAAAGTTTCGGGTCCAGCGACCCTTCTTCAGGGCAGTAGAGAAAGGCCAAAGATCTGCACTTGCTAGACTTAATATTTACTCAAGTAGTGAAAAAATGTGAAACCAAAAGGGATAGGACCCCAGTTGGTTTTGGAGTTGCTTTTGTACATTGTAAAAATATTTCAATGACACTCTCCTAGCCCTTGTAACTGTGGACTGTCAGAATTCAACAGAGAGAGAGAGAGCTGGAGAAACTCGACATCTGAGTAGGGAAGGTTTAACTGGTCTGGAAACGTTAACTGTCTCTTTTTCCACAGATGCTGTTAGACCTGCTGAGTTTCTCCGGCACTTTCTGTGTTTGTTTCAGGTCCCCAGCATCCTCAGTCTTTCTTTGAGATAAGCGTCAGAATTATTGGGGAAACACGATAGGCAGATCCCCGTTGTGTGAAACCAGTTTCAGGAGAATTTCTGAAAGTTGAAAGCAGGGGCTATGAAATCACCTTTCCTTTCTGTTTTCGGACCACCACTTTCTGTTTCGATGTCAGATTGAAAGAGTCTTAGTTCTGGATTCCCCCTTTAGTGTTTTTTTGGATGGAAAATAAAAGCCTTTTCTACAAACACGAAATGTGCAGGTTCGGGTGGGTTGGCAATGCTAAATTGCCCATAATGTCCAGGGATGTGCAGGCTAAGTAGGTTAGCCGTGGGAAATACAGGGTTACAGGGTCGGAAGAGTGTGTGGGGGAGGGGGAGGGAAAGTGGGCGGTGGTGGATCTGAATGGGATGCTGCTCAGAGAGTCGGTGTGGGCCGAATGGCCTGCTTCCACATTGTAGGGATTCTATGAAGATGTAAATAAATTCAAGGAGGCGAAAGATTAGCAGGCCGTGCCGCTCTTTCCAATAGTAATTTGAAATATTTCTTCCAGCTGTTTCACAGTAATTTAGTGGGAGAGGGCTGACAGTGAGATGTTGCGGGGAGTCCCGCAAATCCGAATGAGAAAGTGCGAGCTGCTTGATTCACAGCCAAAGCACCAGTTTACAAAGTGAATCTTTCCTCCGGAGGTGACAGCTCACTGAGAGAACCACTTCTCTCTCTCTCTCTCGGAATTTACAGCAATTACTGCATTGGGGGGTGGGGGGGGGGAATAAACCCCCTTTCGTTGTCAATCAGTGTCAAGAGGATGTCTCTGCTAATGATCAACTCCGCTAATCCTCGGCGATTTATTCCTTTCCCCCTCGACATCTGGGAAGCTTAAAAGATTGACGGGACGCTATGGGGAGTGGTCTGGGAGCCAGGGAGAGACTCAGATCAGGCGAGTCCCTCAGGGCGTTTTCTTGAGGTTCGGCAGAATTTTTAACAAAATATATTGAGCGT
Organism: Chiloscyllium plagiosum; assembly: GCF_004010195.1. NCBI lineage: Eukaryota > Metazoa > Chordata > Chondrichthyes > Orectolobiformes > Hemiscylliidae > Chiloscyllium > Chiloscyllium plagiosum. Next base: position 14,098,245 of record NC_057740.1, read on the forward strand.
TCTTTTTAAAATGGACGATAACCATTTCCCAATTTTGAGAAGTTCTTTCCCAGTCTGTTAATATTATTTTTAAATCAAACAAGAATGCCAGGTACTTTGCAGGAAGCTTGAAATTCACAGTTTGTGCAGCTCATTCCTCCTTATTTCGTTGGTCATTTTTACAACAGGTTTAGATGTATATTTGATATCTAATTACAGCCATTGTTGCATTAATTGCTGCTTAACCAACGGTGTGTTTTTAAACTTTTCCAAGGTCGGAGGTCTGTACTCGCCATTGGAGTTTGTTTTAACAAAAAAAAAATCGATTGGAATCGCCTTTGAAAGTTGTGAGCAGGGGAACTTGCCTTTGCAGAAGTTGCTTTGAGCTGCGAGTTGTTGTCCCGGAGCCCAATGTGTCGATCGAGGCTGAAATGAACGGCGTGGACGAAACCTGTTTGTCCCCCAGCAGCTTCCAGGAAATGGTTAAGAGCCCAGGCGCCTGTTCGCGAGTTCACAGCATCGACGTGATCCTGGGATTTGCGAAGGATCAATCCGTGCTCAGCCCCGCGGCCCTTCCTCCCAAATGCTCCCAGGAGCAGGGCCAGTGCCAACAGACATCCTGCTACAGTCACATGCCTGGCCTCGGGCTCACCGACTCGCCTCACACCTTTGACGGTAAGAGCCCTATCCCCAAAAGGTGCAACTTTCCAAACTTTAAACTCCGAGCTCGTTGGGATTTTACTTGAGTGTAAAACAAATCAGTTATCGCCGTTCAAATTGTTTGCAATCGTACAAATGCCCTTTGCAACTCTAGGGGGATGTACATTGGCAAAAAGGTTACAATTCGAGGGGCCGTCAGTGCAATAAACAGGCGGTACCAGCCCTCCTACACATTCTTTAAATAGACATCCCTTTCCAAAAAAAAGTGACTGGACTTGATCCGGTCATTATACGGTTCTCCTTCCTCTTTGTATATGTTAAGACTCTAGATTAGAGTGGTGCTGGAAAAGCACAGCAGTTCAGGCAGCATCCGAGGAGCAGGAAAATTGATGTTTCGGGCAAAAGCCCTGTCATTTAGTTAAAAGTTCTCCCTATGGACTGCGAGACATTTCTCAATATGAGAAAAATAAGTACAGTAATATCAACTAATTATAGCATTGAGTAACCCATTAGATTCTTGACTTTAATGAAATAATAATTAATATTAATGCAATTATTTTAGGAATACATCGAAAATCTGACATTTTGTTGCAGAGGTTTGAATTATTTTGGGACAAGTGATCTTCAATTTACCTGAAATGAACGGGGTTAAAGATTCATTCGAGAGCGAGGGTGGAATTGTTGCTGGTTTTACAGATTAGCTGCCGAGTTTTGCCAGATTCCTGCCAATTGTCCTCAAGAGCAGCCGCAATATGGAGAAGGAATGATCTCCCGTATTAATCCACGGCGCCTCCCGTTAATTCCGATGGAATCAGAGTCATTAAAATCCCGCTCCCCCGGATTTGCAGGGACTGTCGTTTTCCCATGGGATGGGGGCCCCTCAGCATCGCTCCTGAGGAAATTCCACTTGGGAATGTGCAGACTTTGGATGGCTGTGTTCGTGTGTTCTCTCTGCCGTTAGTATCTCAATGGGGCATTATTCGTTCCAAGTCAAAGTGAAGCTCGAACTAACGCAGAGATTTGGATGCGGACTCGTTGCCCTTTTCTGTTTCCAAGTCCTGATGGTTCGTGAATTAAATGGTTTCTAATGTTTCCTGATCGAGCAAGGATCTTTCCTTTGGGGCTCAATTTCTTTTTAATTTTGCTGATTACATTTGCAGGGAGATATATTGTTTTTAAAAGATCTTAAACTGAACCAAGTTAAAAAATCACACAACACCAGGTTGTAGTCCAACAGGTTTAATTGGAAGCACTTGCTTTCGGAGCGACGCTCCTTCGTCAGGTGGTAGTGGCTGAAGGAGCGTCGCTCCGAAAGCAAGTGCTTCAAATTAAACCTGTTGGACTATAACCTGGTGTTGTGTGATTTTTTAACTTTGTACACCCCAGTCCAACACCGGCATCTCCAAATGTTAAACTGAACCATCTACCCGGAGCCGGTGTGTTGTAAATCAATTCATGAAAAACAAAAAAACTGCGGATGCTGGAGAAACTCAGTAGGTCTGGCAGCATCTGTGGAGAGAGAAACAGTTAACATTTCGAGTCCTTAATCAGAACACAACTTTTTATGGAAGCCGCCAGACCTGCTGAATCGATTAATGAATTCTTATTCCTGATGAAGGGTCGATTCTCCTGCCCCTCGGATGCTGCCTGACCTGCTGTGCTTTTCCAGCACTATACTTTCAACTCTGATCTCCAGCATCTGCAGTCCTCAATGAATCCTTAACCCCCCCCCCCCCCCCCCATTAACAAATGTCTTTCCCAGCTCCAAGCTTATCTCTGAAACTTTGCTTCGGTTTTCGCTGTAAATAATTCCTCCGCTTCTTCTGTCCCGAGTGTTTCAGAAACCGACACTTTGGAATATATTGTTCATTTCTTTCGTTTCGCTGTCTTTTCCCTGCTCGAATGTTTTTCCTTTGTTTCGTTGTATCAGCTTTGTTAGCATTTTGAGTCGATGGGAGCTTTGAAGGTACCGGCTGAGACCCCAGCTCGCCTCCGTGTACAGAACCAACTCACACACAACGAAGGCCAGGCTGAGAGCGGAGAACCGCCCCGGTCCTTGCTGAGGGAGGTTGGGCTGGTGGAAGGCGGGGGGGGGGCGCTAGCAACAGGCCGCTGGACAGACGGAGATTCCGGGGAATAGCAGCGGCCCATCATTTCAATAAGGCTGTGGTTGCTCTGACTTTGGTGTCCAATTGACCCTTGACCCCCTCCTTAACCCAAAATCTGCCTCACTCAGCCCTGAGTGAGCAGGCTTCCACTCTTTTTTTTGTGCTATAGAATTCCTGATACTAATGCTCACCAACCCCTGATACAAACACGCCCCAGGGACAGAATGGCCCTCTCAATTAGAGAATTTTTTAAATGTGTTCCTTAATTCAGATTCACCTGTAAAAGTATCCTCCTCGGGCTCGCTCAGAATCCTTTATGTATTGTAATAAAATCACCTTGCATTCTTCGAAACTCCAACGAATATTTCCTCAAAAGACATCTCTTTCACCCCAGGACTTAGCCCAATGGACTAACCCTATGCTTTCTGAAAGAGCCCAATACTGGTGTGCGGCAATCCAGGTGCAGTCTCACCATGGGCCAGTGCAGGAGAACTCAAGGCTTCATGGAGTTTCCTCTGCGTTTTTGTTTTACTCGAAACCAACTCCCTAAAACAAGTGCAGCTCAAGTCCTTCCCCCCCCCCCCCCCCCAACCACTAAACATTCAAAACAAATCTCCTTTGATAGCGACCGTACATCCAGAGTGAAATTGATGCTTAAACAGTTCCAATCAGGCAGAGCAAGCCAGGATGCTGGATGGCAGCTGTACTCCAAGCGTAGTTTACGAAAGCAACGTATAGTGCGGAAATCTGAGTTATAACAGAAGGTGCTGGAGGAATTCGGCAGGTCTGGTAATATCTGTGCTGAGGGAAAAAAAACGAGCTCATATTTCGAGTCCAGAACGGCTGCTTCAGACAGACGGAATGAAACCATCACATCTCGTCAAGAAAATTCTCGTAGAGTTTAGTCAGGTCTCCTGCATATGATATAATTCTAATGACACATTGGATGTTTATGGAGTGGCGTGGTGTTAAAATATTAAAATATCTACTCTTTGTAACTTGGCAACAGAATTGGGAGAGAATTTGATGGCAGTTAGTGAAATCACAACTTCTGGTAGGGAAAGGTTTTATCCCTTAACTTTGGGTGATAGTTTCTGTGTTCCGTTTCTGCTCCCTCAGATTCCGGGTTGTTCTTGAACAAGTGTGGGGAAGATCTCGGTGAACTGACGGACAGCGAGGAGAAAGCCGAGCAGAAAATGGACGAGGAGCCGCCTAAAAAGAAACACAGGCGGAACCGCACCACCTTCACTACATACCAGCTCCATGAACTGGAGAGAGCCTTCGAAAAATCCCACTATCCCGATGTGTACAGCAGAGAGGAGCTAGCCATGAAAGTCAACCTGCCAGAGGTCCGGGTGCAGGTCAGTGAGAGACACAGACACAAAGCATGCAGTTGAGAGACAAGGAGATAGGGTGGCGGGCGATGAAGGGTCAGATAGGTAGCTTCAGAAGATTAAGAGCTTGGATATGCCGGGAAAGGGAGAGAAAGGGGCAGAATAATCGGAGATTGGAAATATTAAAGAGAAGACACCGAAAGAAAAAGTATAAAGCTGTAACAATCCAGTGAGAAATGATGTGGAGGCCGACAAAATAGAGAAAGGAGGAAGCTAATTGAGAAAGATTATGGTGAAAGAGACAGAGATGACTGGGGATACAGAGGAAAATAAAAGAGTTGAGTGTAGATGCAGGGGAGAAAACTGAACTGTATGGGTGGAAAATAAACCGTGATAAAAAGAAACAGAGAGAACAAAACTAAGGGAAGGCAAGGGGAATACAAGATGAGAACAACAGAAAGCAGACAAATAAGAAGAAAGCTCAAGAGTATGAAAACTACCCTCACTGATAACAGAACCAGAAAAATAAAACAGAGGGCCTGAAATGGCAAATTCAGAGAAAACAAAACAAAAACAAGGAGAAAACGGGAAACAAAACGACTCCAGTGAGTGAAAATAGAGAGACACAGGGCGTGCAGGTGGTGAATGGACAGGCTATACATTCCCAAATGATTTGTGCTGTTTGTGGGATCTTGCTGTGTGCACTTTGTGTTGTGTTCTTCTCCAGTATCACATCGACTAAACTCCAAGAATGCTTCATTGGTTTCGGGGAAGGGCCAAAATAATTGGAAATTTAATTTTCAACATTGGACACTTCTTGTAAAAAGCAGATCAGTGGATCCAACCAGTGGAAATTGGCGACTTTTATTTCAAGCTCTCAGCTTGTGTGCCCCTTTAAATGTCTTTTTTGCCTCAAATTCCAAATGTCGGCAGAAATTCTGGTTGGAGTCCACTATAGAGGGTTAAAAAACATGATGCCAATCTGCCTCAGGGACTGGGGCCAGTGATAAGCTATCTGGCCTGCTGGCCATACATTCACAATAGACTCATCGGTCCCAAAGGGAAAGTCAGTGTCACTCCTTAGGAGTTTGTATCAATTGGACTTGTGCTAATGGGGTTTGTGCTAATGGAGTTTGTGTTAATAGGGTTGTGTTAATGGGGTTGACAATCCTTTGTCAAAGATTAGAGTGGTACTGAAAAAGCACAGCAGGCCAGGCAGCATCCCAAGAGCAGGAAAATCCAGATGCTGGAGATCCTGTTCCTCCGATGCTGCCTGACCTGCTGTGCTTTCCAGCACCACTCTAATCTAGACTCTGACCTCCAGCAGGTGCAGTCCTCACTTATGCCTAACCCATTGTCAAAGGCCACCTTCTGGAGGGTGCACCCAAGCCATTGAAGAAGTGGGCCCCAGCAGATTTCCACACCTACAGGAGAAAGGGCGAAGGGGGTTAGTACCTGGGAGCAGTCAATTAATGATTATCGGAAGCATTCAGAAGCTTTCTTTGATTTGAACTTCGTTCTCACTCCTCCTGAATATTCTAGTTACACTTTAAAAATAATTTATTGTGTTTAACTTCAACGAATATACATTCTGATTTAAGATCTCTGAATACTTTGCCCCTGCTTTTTTTGTCCCTATATGAAGTCAAATCTAATTGCTTTCTCTCTCCTAATAATATTGACCAAAGCCAGGACTGAATGAAAGGATTTGATTTGATTTATTGTTCCCATACAGTGAAAAGTTTTGTTTTGCATGCAGTACAGGCAGATCATACTATACAAGAACAAACAGATCTTTGGGTGACTGGATAGAGCAAAGTGATATTCCATTATCTTTGGTAAGAACATAGAACATAGAACAGTACATCACTGTTAGTCCACAATGTTGTGACAAATATGATGCCAAATTAAACTAATCCCTTCTGCCTGCCCTTGGTCCATATCAGTCTATTCCTTGCATATTTGTGTGCTTATTTAAAAGTCCCTTAAATGCCTCTAACGTATCTGCCTCCACCACCACTCCTGATATCGTGCTCCACATTCTTACCACTCTGTGTAAAAAACATGCCCCTCACATCTCGTTTGAACTTTCCCCCTCTCACCTTAAGTGTATGCCCCCGAGTTTTAGAAATTTCAACTCTGAGAAAAAGATTCTGACCATCAAACCTATCTATGCATCTTGTAATTTTATAGACTTCTATCAAACCTTCCCTCAACCTCCACCGCTCCAGAGAAAACAACCCAAGTTTTTCTAGTCTGTCCTTACAGTTCATATCATTTTGATCATTTCAGTTCATCAGAGTTAGGGAGAACCAACCTTCCTGATTTAGATAGCTGTTGTCAATGTCAGGTGCCCAGACAGTGGTCCCAAAAATGTGCTGAGCCGCTGTTGCTCAATGCTTACCCCATTTTCAAATTGCACTGTAAATTTTCATTATACGATTTGAAATTGAAATCAAATCCATTAACACAAATCTGTGTTGTGTCACTGTGAGACTATCCTACATGAGACCATATGCTAGGCAGAGCTACAAGTATAAAATATTCACTCTATTGAAGTGCATGCTTTCAGTAATTTAGATCCAGATTGGACAGTTTGTTTTGCGCTATTGTCCTAATGTACTATTCCCCCATGGCACAGTGGGTGAGGCCACCTGTGGAATCTTGATCATTAAACTCAGCAGAGGCTGCCGGTTTTGGGCTCTGCCATGTTAATCACAGCTGGGATATTAGGTGAGAGCTAGAATTGGCTCGGTACTTCTGGGATCAGCATAAAACCATAGGTGTTTAAAACAATAGCAAAGATCATTCTATCTAATGAGTGTGATCTGATCTTTTGCTGTAGTGTCCAAAATGAATGTCACTGCCAAAATCCTCCACATTGACCATTTGATATGGGACCAAACTAGGCCATTCAAGCCATCCTATTGAGTGAGTTCCACCATTCAATGAGATCATGGCTGATATGATAATCCTCAACTTCACTTTCCTGCTTTTCCCCCATAACCCTTTATTCCCTTCTGGATTAAAAATCTGTCTATCTTAGCTTTGAATATATTTGATGCCACAGCCTGCTACTAAAGCGAATTACACAGATTCACAACTCTCACAGAGGTGAAATTCTTTCCCTCCCTTACATCGAGATTACACCCTAAAAAAAATCGTACCCTTTGCTTCTAGTTTCACATGAAGGGAAACAACCTCTCTATGTCTACCCTGTCAAGCTGTGTAAGAATCTTATATGTTTTGATCAGGTCTTATCTCATTGTCCTAAACTCCTATGAGTACAAGCCCAACCTATCAACCTCTCCTCATAATAAAATCTCTCCAGACCCAGGATTAACCTAGTGAACCTTCCCTGGACTGCCTGCAATGCTAGAATATCTTACCTTCAATAAGGGAACTAGAGTTGTCCACAGTATTGTAACTGTGGTATGACGAGTGCCTTGTATAACTTAAGCAAGGCCTCCCTATTTTTATACTCCAATCCTTTTGAAATAAAGGCCAATATTCCATTTACTTTCTCTATTACTAAACTTTGATGCTAGGTTTTTTTGTGATTCATACCCAAGGACCTTCAAATCCTTCTGTGCTATGGCTTTCTGCAATCTTTCTCCAGTTAAATAATATTCATCTCTTCTATTCTTCCTGCCAAAGTGCATAACTTCATAATTTCACACGTTATATTCCATCTGCCAAGTTTTGCTCATTCACTTAACCTGTCTGTATTCCTCTATATCATTCTTATTATTTGCCTTTCCACCAATTTTTATGTCATCCGCAAACTTGGTGATACTGCATTTGTTTCCATCATCCAAATCATTCCTGCACATTGTAAATAATTGTAGTTCCAGTACTGATTCCGTGGTATGCCATTAGTTACAGATCACCATCCATCTTTATTCCATCTCTGTCTTCTATTCATTAGCCAATCCATGCTAACATACTACCTCCAACAACATGGGCACTTATTGAGTAGCGTTAAGTACGGTATCTTATTTAATGCCTTTTTTGAAATCCCAATAATTTACATCAACAGGCTCCCCTTATCTACCCCACTTATTGCCTCCTTAAAATAACTGTAAAATGTTTGTCAGGAGTAATTTCCCCTTCATGAAGCTATGCTAATTATGTTGACTAAATACATTACGGATTTCTAAAAGGTCTATTATTACCTCCTTTATAATAGACTCTAACATTTTCCCTGGAGTAGATTTTAAGCAAACTGGCCAAGGATTTCGGGAGGATTACTACCAGTGCATCTTATATCCTACTCTATTTTCCCAATATTCCTATTAAAGATCCAATGATTTCTGCCTCAAGCTTTTCCATAAGACCACAAGAAATAGGAGCAGCAGTATACCATTCAGCCCCTCATGCCTGCTCTACTATTCAATAAATCATAGCCAATCTGACATTCATCATGTCCACTTTTCTGTTCTTTCCTTGTATCTTTGATTCCCTGACTGATCAAGAATCTATCTCAGCTTTAACAATACACAAGGACTCTGCCCCCCACACCTCTCTGCGGCAATGAGTTCCAATGACTCTTGACCTTTTGAGACATTGCAAAGTATTTTATGTTCCAGCCCTTAACTTTATCTAAGAACATTCTTAATTTTCTGAGCAGCAATTTGAAATTGCTGACCTCTCGTTGCTAAGTTTCCAACAAGGTATATGAAAATTCTTCAAAGTATCGCAAGTCTCTTCTCAACACCCATGCCTGATATTATCCTGATGAATCTATGCTTCATGTTTTTAATGCTCTTTTTATAATGGGCCTCTGAAATCTACATATTATTCTTAATATGATCTAACTAGTATTATGTACAAATTCATCATTACTGCTTTACACTGGTACTGTGTGTCCCGATATAAAAAAACCTAAAATTCTGATGGCTTCCTTTGTGGTGTTGCTTAGCAGCACTTGCCTTTTCATTCAGTTGTGTATTTCAACCCCTTGACCTCTTTGTTCATGCGTGTACCTTAGTAGCTTTCCATTAATTGCATCCAGAAAACCAGTCTCTACCTTTAATAAATAACTCTCTGAAGGAAATGCATGCTGGACACTGAAGATAGCTGTTTTGATGCCATTATGTAAATTGGCTCTTGGTGCAGTCCTGTGAGGGCAGCTCGTGGCCATGTATCATGAATCAGAACAGTTAGGGGAGGAGTACCAAAAATTAATGGGGCTGTGGGAAACGTAATGCATGGAAGGGCATTTAAGTTGCATAAACGTGATATAGTCTGCACAAGCCATTTCTTCAAAATGTCTTTCTTTTAAAAATCACCAGGTATGGTTTCAAAATAGAAGAGCAAAGTGGAGGAGACAAGAGAAGATAGAGGCTAGCACAATGAAATTGCACGATTCTCCAATGTTATCCTTTAATAGGCCACCGATGCCGTCCACTGTTGGACCCTTGAGCAATTCCCTTCCACTGGATCCTTGGCTGACATCTCCCATTTCTAGTGCAACCTCCATCCACAGCATACCCAGCTTCATGGCGGCACCACAAGGCTTACAGACCAACTACTCGGGCCACTCATTCTTAAATTCTCCACCACCGATGGTCCCGACAATGCAGTCAATGGGATCTCCACCCTACCAATGCTCAACAACATTTGTGGACAAATATCCTTTGGAAGATGTAGACCAGAGAAGTTCCAGCATTGCCTCCTTAAGGATGAAAGCCAAGGAACACATCCAGTCCATTGACAAAAGCTGGCAAGCCATCTGACCAGCTTTATAGACAAACTGTTAACAAACAGTACGTTGGTTGAAGTGACAATGTGATGGCAGCCTCCAGCTCCAAAATAACTTCACCTATCATGAGTCAACAGTCATGATAAAAATGCCTGGATCTTAAAAGCTACCAATGTGACCTGGATATAAGGAAACTACAGATTGGGACTGGCCTTAGTTATAAGCCAAAGGATAAATTTTATCTTTTGACTTTTGAGGTGACACTCTAGTGTTATGGGGACAATATAAAGGCATCACTGCTTTCTATGCTTTTCCATTATCACTTCACTATAGCAAAATGTTGTCTTCCATTACTGTCCCATTGTAGATCTATTGAATCTTGTAGGTAATGTGCAATTCTTTTATATATCATTGGGAAACCTAGATGAAGGGGCAAGGCCCACTGTGCAGGACACCACCAAGATTGTAAAGAGTAGAAGGAAAGAGAAGAAATAGTGGTTAGGTAATCCCAAGCTTGGGTTATTAAACTTTGTAGAATATATGGTGCAAGGAAAATGAGGATTTCCACAGTTTTCAGATCCTGGAAGAAAATAAATAGATGATGTGGTGAATCTGGTTTTCAACAGAGTGAGAATATAGACATGATCAATGTGGTCTTTCACTTCTTGTTGTTTTACAGATCATGTTTTTTAAAAGATAATGACATTGTTGTTAAATAGTTACTTGAAAATGTGCAGTGCTGTCTCATTTGGATCTATATTTAACTTGTGTGAATAAATTTTATTTGAATCTCTTGCAAAGATAATTCTAGAATATCGGTCAATGATATTACAGAAAATTACATAACAATACTGCCAAGTCACCAATCAGCCAGAGTCCAGTTTAATTGAACATTGCTGCATTAAGAATGTGTCAATTGAATTTGTTCCGTCTATTTCTGATATACTGCTAAAACTTTGTTTAAAAGTTTGAGTACTTGTCTTCAACAAAATGACTAGTGTTGGTTCTGGGAAATGGAAAACTTGCCCATGTGAGCATTCAGTGTCAGTGACAATCATTGCTAGCTCAGATAAAGCACAGTTATCTACAAGTATGTTCTTGCTGTCTTCTGGAATCAATCATTCGAGTTAGCCTAGATCCATTGAGTAAAGCACTGTCTTCATTAGGAATATAGATGCAGGAGTAAGTCATTCAATTTCTTACCACTGTGCCACCAATCAAATAATCATGTCTAATCTATGTGTTAACTCCATCATATTCTTTGATACATTCACTGAATGGAAGGTGCTCTGGAACATCCTGAACATGTGAAAGTATGCTATGAAAATATAAACTTTACATTTGCTCATCAGATGAACTTGTTGTAAGCTCTTCCTTGTGTTTTGGATGTTTTGTGTCAGTATCTGATGTAATACTCCTGCAAAAAAATCATTTTATTAAACACGATGTTTAGAATAAATTTTCCTAAAGTTCTTTATGGAATAAAGAGAAAAAGTATGTCCTGGGCCCAGAATATTCAGGTAATCGATGTTCAATCTATGTTTAAATGAAATGTGTCAGAAACATTCCCTGGAAAGTATGGATTGCTACAGGCAGGACCTGGGAAAGTGAGGAAGTATTTGGATGATCAGATTAAAGATACAAATCCTCCAGAATTAGCCTGGAGTCACAAGAAATAAATTTTAAAAAAATGATTGTGGTCTTTCCAAAAAATCTCAGGGTGAAAAAATTGCAGATTTTGAAATTTAAAAATGGCTTGTTGGAATGTCCCTTGACCACTTACCTTCATTAATCAAAACAATACTGAAGATGGGGAGAAAGTGGGTGGGACTAGCTGGCCAGGATATGTGATGAAACCTCCAGGAATGCATCCAACCAGAGTTGGCAACCCAAATTCAGGTCCTCTGTATCAGGAGTGTGCAAAGTATTATAAGGAATGGATATCCTCTCCTGATTCCCTAGTATAACAGACCCAACAGGCAAATGGGATTTCACTTTTACTGATTGTCATGACCATCAGTAGTTACCATTTGAACTGAAGGTATAAGATGGGAATACTTAGTTTGTATTTGTTGGATGTTAGGTATGTGACTTCCCACAGAAGTGTTGGCTGGTGATATCCACCAGGGACAGCTGAGTGCAGAGGTTAGGTCTTTGGTCTGACCCTCTAGGAATTCTTACATACAATCACAAGACAGAGAATCAGAAATTAGCTCTGTTACGTGATGAAAGAAAGTGATACTTATATTGATGTAGCATTTTTCATGACCAGCGTATGTCAAAGTGACTTAGAGTCAGTAAAGTACATTTGAAGGGTATTCACTGAAACAGGAAAGACTTCATAGCACACAAGCCAATAGGAGCATCAGGCAATGAGTCCTGTGATATCATAATCCTCATGCCACACAACTGTCAGCATGACCATCTGAAATAGAGAGGATGTCCCTTGACATTCAATGGCATTTCCACCACTGAATCCCTCACTACCAACACCCTGGAGATTGCCATTGACCAGAGACTGAACTGGATTCACCATATAACTATTGTGGATACAAGAGCAGGTCAATGGCTTGGAGCCTTGCAGCGAGTAACTCACCATCTACCTTGCCAAAGTCTATGCACCATCTACAAGGCACAAATCCAGGAGTTTGAAAGAATACTACCCACTTTCCTGGATGAGTGCATCTCCAAACACATGCGAAAAGCTTGACACCATCCAGGACAAAGTTTGATTGGCACACCATGCACAAAAACTCACTCCATTCACTATTGATGCTCAGTAACAGCAGTGTTGACAGGACACACAGCAGACATTCATCAAAGTTCCTTAGACAGCATCTTTCAAACCCATAACCTTTACCATCTTTAAGGACAAGGATTGTAAATGCATAGGAATACCATCACTCCTTCCTAATGGCTTTATGGGTCTGTAGTGGTTCAAGAAGTCAGCTCACCTTTGTCAGGCAAAAACATTCTGGCCCAGCCAATGATGCCCATGCCCCATGAATTCACAAAAGAAAAAGTGCAAATAATAGCATTAGGCTTGCATCGTTCAGAAACACTTGCACTTCAGCAGTGGGGAGCGAATGTTTGTAGATGTGATGTAAATCAAGCGGGCTGCTTTGTCCTGGATGGTATCAACCTTCTTGAATGTTATTGAAGCTACACCCATCCAGACAAGTGGGGAGTGTTTCATCACACTCCTGACTTGTGCCTTGTAGATGGTGGACAGACTTTAGGAAGTCAGGAGGTGAGTTATTTGCTGCAGGATTCCTAGTCCTTTATCCAGTCTTGTTGCCACAATACTTATATGGCTTATATCTCACCTCCTTCCCCTTCCTGGACCTCTCCATTTCCATCTCCAATGACCAACTAACCATGGACACCTACTATAAGCCCACCAACTCCCACAGCTACCAAGACTATACCTCCTCCCACCCTACCTCCTGTAAAAAGGCTATCCCTTATTTCCAATTCCTCTGCCTCCACCGCATCTGTTCCCAGGATGACTAATTTCACCTTAGAAAATCCCAGATGGCCTCCTTCTTCCAAGATTGCAATTTCCCTTCCTACATGGTTGACGATGCACTTCCTGCACCACTGCCCTTGAACCCCACCCCTCCCAACACAACAATAACAGAACCCCCCGGCCCTTCCCTTCCACCTCACTGACCGTATGCATTGCATCATCCTCCGCCACTTCCACCACCAACTTAGCACTGCTGCCTCACAGCGCCAGAGACCCGGGTTCAATTCCTGCCTCAGGCAACTGACTGTGTGGAGTTTGCACGTTCTCCCTGTGTCTGCGTGGGTTTCCTCCGGGTGCTCCGGTTTCCTCCCACAAGTCACAAAAAAGATGTGCAGGCCAGGTGAATTGGCCATGCTAAATTGCCCGAAGTATTATGTTAGGGGTATGGGTGGGTTGCGCTTCGGTGGGTCGGTATGGACTTGTTGGGCCAAAGGGCCTGTTTCCACACTGTAATGTAATGTAATCTAATCTAATCTAATCTAAAAAATCTAATCTAATCTAAAAACCTACAAACAGACCCCACCACCAAAGGTATTTTTCCCTCCCAACCCATATCAGCGCTCCGGAGAGACCATCCCCTGTGCGACTCCCTCGTCAGGCTCATGCCCCCTCCAGCCCACACCCCACTCCCAACACCTTCCCCTGCGACTGTAGGAAGTGCAAAAGCTGCGCCCACACCTCCCCCCTCACCTCCGTCCAAGGCCCCAAAGGATCCTTCCACATCTGACAGAAATTTACCTGTACCTCCACCAATGTCATCTACTGTATCCGTTGCACCTGATGTGGTCTCCTCTACATCAGGGAGACAGGATGCCTCCTTGCGGATCATGTTAGAAAACATCTCTGGGCCACCCGCACCAACCAACCCCGCACCAACCAACCAACCCCAAGTGGCTGAACACTTCAATTCCCCCTCCCACTCCTCCAAGGACATGCAGGTCCTGGGCCTCTTCCATCGCCAAACCCTTACCACCCGACGCCTGGAGAAGGAACGCCTCATGTTCTGCCTTGGGACCCTTCAACTACACAGGATCAATGTGTACTTCAAACGTTTCCTCATTTCTCCATCAATGTGTACTTCAAACGTTTCCTCATTTCTCCTCCCCCACATTATCCCAGTCCCAAGCCTCTAACTCGGCTTCTGACCTTGCCCTTCTGACCTGTCCATCACTTTTCCCATCTATCCGCTCCACCCTCCTCTCCGACCTATCGCCCTCACCCCCACCTTCATCTACGTATTCTCAGCTATCTTCCCTCTAGCCCCACGCCCCTCCCATTTAGCTCTCAGCTCCCAACCCCTAAGCCTCATTCCTGATGAAGGGCTTATGCCCGAAATGTAGATTCTCCTGCTCCTCAGTTGCTGCCTGATCTGCTGTGCTTTTCCGGCATTACACTCTCGACTCTGATCTTCAGCATCTGCAGTCCTCTCTTTCTACTTTCATGGCTTATATGTTCAGTTGTGTTTCTGGTAAATGGTAACCACCAGGATGTTAGCATTGACTTTATTGTGATAGGAAATTAAAGAAAACTTGAAGTCTCTTGAGAGTAACAATATTCTTTGGTTAAGTCAATCCACAGTCAACTCCCCAAAATCAGCTGGCACCTAACAGCAGAATTAGGGAAATCACAAATGAGGGAAAACCTGTGGGGTGTGAACGGGATGGTTGGGGGTGGGGAATGGTGATGGTGAGAGGTTCTGAACTGGAAAGGGGGGGATGGTTTCAGAATTGGAGTGGTGTTGGGGAAGCTGGGATGAAGAGGAAGCTGCCAATATTTGTGGGGAGGGACAGTGTTGTTTGAATTGGGGCTGTGGAGGAGGCACAGGAGAGGCGATGGCTATAAATCCAGGGAGCCTGCTGGTGTTCTGGGGATCTGAGTTTGAAACCCGTCATGGCAGATGGTGGAATTTGAATTCAATAAAAATCTGGAATCAAGTGTTTAATAATGACCATTAATCCATTGTCAATTGTTGGAAAATCCCATCTGGTTCAATAATGTCCTCGAGGGAAGGAAACTGCCTATTTTACGTGGTTTGGAGCTACATGACTCCAGATCTGAGCAATGTGGTTGACTTTTAACTGCCCTCTGGGCAATTAGGGATGGGCAATTAATGCTGACCTAGCCAGTGATGCCCTCATCCCATGAATGAATTTTAAAACATCATCCAAATTATAGGCCAACTACCTGACCCAGATAGAGAGTTATCAGAATTGAAAGGGGCACTGCAGACGGAGTAAGACACCTACACTGGTAAAGTTGGCAGCATTGTTTTTTCTGCCTCCCATCAGATTTAACTCAGAAACTTCTGTAAAAGTTGACTCCCAGCAGAATTAGTGTGAATTCTGGCAGATATTGCCCGTCTTGGAAACAGTGTGTTTGTGATAAACTCTTCTGCATTTATAGCTACTAAAAATGTAAGCATACACTTTCCCTGACATATACTCTTTAACAATGTATACCCTCAACTATGTAAGCACAGATATGTCTTCAAATGCACTTCTCCTTCATTATACCTCTGAATGCCACACACCTACTATTGTTCTTCAATACAAAATAGGTCTATGTTACTGGAATGGAAATTTGCCAATTTAATCTAAAGAGATGAGACTGGCAGTTACCACATGGAATTTGTTTACCACTCAGGGCTGCTTTAGTATAATTGTATTCCCCCCTCTTCTCAAATTTAAGTCTCTGCTATTTCCTGTTAAATTCACATTAAAATAGCAGGTTTGGGAATTCATTTTCTATTTCACGAATTAACAAAAGTGAACAGATAAAGGACAATAATAGTCTATTTCAGTAGGACATTCTTGTAAGACCATCTTGAACAACAACAATTGCAGTTCAGTGCAGAGATAGACCCACATAGTAATGGTGAATCAAACACTGAAAACTGAGATGACTGAAAGCCCAACCTAGGTAGAAACTGGAAAGCCGCTTGAGATGGGGAAGCAATGCAACTGCATTTAATAAAAAAAATCCACCTTTTTCTCTTTAAATCACTAAACTGCTCAATGTGCATTTCTGGTACTTTCTGTTGTTATCTTAGACTGCCACTGTTCTCATTCATTCATCCACTATTGCCAATAACATTAAGAAACACTAACTCCTATCTCCTCTGGAAACTGCTAGTCACTATGAGGCCTAGCTTGATATAATCATTGTATGCCCACTCCATTCCTGTAATTCCTTTTGCTTAAAGCGTTGGAATAACCGCATGTCATGTTGCACACAATGCTCTGTGTTTTGTTTCCTTTTAACATTGTCCCTTCGCCACAGGAGCAGAATCGAGTCGAATTGAAAACTTTTACACTGACAACATGGGTTTTCATGCAGCTGTCAGAAGCAGACAGACCCCAATTACTCAGCATGGCAGGGGTCTGGCAGTTCACTGGCCAGAGCTGCTTTAATTGTGGACAGGTTCCCAGCTTTGGCACATGTTAAACTGAAGAAATTAAATAGATTTATTAGCAACATTCTCAGGGTTTGACTGAACAGTTTGTGTGCATATTGGAATAGAGAGGTATATCTAAGGACCAGGAGTCAATGGCCTGTAGTTTTTATTTCATTTTCTTCTCTGTTCTTCTCTTCCACAGGCATTTAGTTTTAGCTGAGCCTCAGCACTCTGTTTAGTTAAACTTGCCTAATGGTAACATGGCACCAAACTTCATACTGCGAAAATGGACAGTGGCAGGTTACTCAGAATCTTATACTATGCCTTTCATGATCTCAGGGCAAGCCTAAAGAATTTACTATCCATGACATATGTTTTTAAATGTAGTCACTATAACAATGTAGGACATGAGGGAGTCCATTTGTTCATAGCAAGGTCCAAAAAACCATCAATGTTAAAGAGATCAGATGGTATGTTTTTACATATTGGTTGGGTAGTTAGCCAGTACACCAGAAAGAACACCTCAGGTCTTAATTAAAAAGTCTCCTGGGTGAAAAGTGAAAAGCTGTTATATCCACCTGAGATGGCAGACAGGACCTTATTTTATCATCTCTTCTGAATCCATGCATCTCAGAATGTGCAGCATTCCACTAGTCATGCACAATTGGAGTTTTCACCTTTATGCTGTTCTCAAGTTTTCAAACTGGGGTTTGAACTCACAAACTTTTCACCAAGAGGTGGGAGAGACACCATTGAACGACAGCCAAAAAATTCGACCAGAAGTTTTGAAGACAGTCCCAATCCTCCCATTAATATTTTCACAGCAGGAGTCACAATCGGAAATGAGGTCGTAACTGTGATCAAGAACCTTTGCTCCTCTCCCTAATGCTCTGATGCACTGAAGTTGACTGGTCTTTGATAATTCAAAACCTTCCAAGATGTCTATTTTTAAGCAGTGTGCTTAAAATTTCATAATTATCAATGTAAAAGAAAGAAAAATCGATGAGGTATATAAACCGACATTTTGATTTTTATTGAGCAGTATATTGGTCAGGGGCACATCCCAACTGTATTTTGGATTGCTGTCATAAGTCATTTCTATGCACCTGATTGAACTGACTTACTCATAGCTCATCTGTGAAACAGCACTCGAGGTCTCCCTAAGATTTTAGCTGAGATGACATGCCTAGGTTGTGGAATAGGGATTTTGATTCAGTGATAAGAACATGACCAATTGAGAAAAGCTGTTCACTCTCATTTGTCATTTATCTCCTCCTAGTCACTGAGTAGTCAAAATCCGTTGTGTGTTCTTTAGCTGTTGTCTTAGGCATCTCTTGGTTACATCAACTAGATGCTCACTTGCTTCCCAAAGCTGTTTGCAGAATACTATAAATGGCCATAGAATCGCAGAGTCATAGACATCGACAACAACAAAAAGAGCTCTTTGGCCCATTGCATCTGCAATAGTTAAAAATAACTACCTAATTATTCTAATCCCATACTCCAGCATTTGGCCTTTAGCCTTGTATGTTTTAGTATTGCAAATGCACATCTAAATGCCTCCTAAATGTTATGAGCATTTTTGCCTCTACTACCCTTATAGGAAGTTAGTTCCAGATTCCCACCACCCACTGGATGAAAAAGGTTTTCCTCACAGCCCTTCGAAACATCCTGCCCCTTACCTTAAATCCATACTCCTAGTCATTGATCCCTTCATCAAGGGGAAATGTCTCTTCCTGTCTACCCTATCTATTCTCCTTATAATTTTATATATCTCAATCCTGTTCTCTGTCAAGCTCTTCTGCTTTAAGGAAAACAACCCCAGTCTGTCCAATCTCTCTTTATAACTGAAATTCTCCAGCCTAGGCAACATCTTAGTAAATCTCCTCTGCACCCTCTCTGGTCCTATTACATTCCTATCATGATGTGTTTTCCAGAACTGCGCACAATACTCTAACAATGACCTAACCGATATTTGATATAGTTCCAGCATTACTTTCCTGCTCTTAAACTCTATGCTTCGACTAATAATGCATGTATACCAAATTCCTTCTTAACCACTTTATCCACCTGTCCCACTGTCTGTTTGCTTGGACTTTGCTGTGAACAAATTGACTCCCTCATTTACCTGCTATTTAGCTTCTGGATAGGATAGAAGAAAGGAGATCGTTTCCTCTAGCAGGTGAAAAAAGGACTAGAGGCCATAGCCTCATAAGAGGAAGCAGATTTAGGATTGAGTTGAGAATGAATTTCTTTACCCAAAGAATCTATGGAATTCCCCGTCCAATGAAGCAGTTGAGGCTACCTCATTGAATGATTTTAAGGCAAAGATAGATTTTTGAACAGTAAAGGAATTATGAGTTATGGTGAGCGGGCGTGTAAATGGAGCTGAGTCCGTGAAAAGATCAGCCATGATCTTATTGAATGGCAGAGCAGGCTCGATGGGTCAAATAGCCTATTCCTCTTATATTCTTATGTTCTTACGTTGCACTAATGTGCACTTTCAGCATGTCTCACATTGAGCTGAGATGTTGAAAATCCCATTGACTCCTCAGCTCAATTGAAAGGGACAGTATTTAAATTTATAGAGATCAATAATGTTCTTACTTCAAGTTCTTGGTCATAAAGGTAACTGGAGCTCTATCATGTACATTGGGATTCTAAGCTGATTATAACTTTTTTGTATTTCTGTGTACTGTGAGTTGTAATTATTCTAATTTTTTTTACCTTTTTTTAAACTTATAACCTTAAGGGACCAGTGGGCATGCACATCAACATCTCTCTGATCCGCACTGCTTCCCAGGGTCCTACCGTTCATCACGCATTCCCTTGCCTTACTGTTCTGCCCATACGTATCACACTTAGCTGGATTGAATTCCATTTGCAACAGATCAGCCCACGTGACCAGCCTGACTATATCCTCTTGTAATCTAAGGCTATCCTCCTCACTATGTGGACATGTGCTAGATCTGAATCAGAATCAATGTCATACACTTGTCCCATTACCATTTGAGTCCTATCAGTCTATTTCACTGTACATTCAGTGACACAACAACAGAAAAAAGGTGAAGTGCAGCCAAATGTACCAAGGTTGTGTTTGTATTTAACTGTATCAGTAGATGGCAGATGTGCTCCAATATAGATGCATGCAAAATAATTAGGAAGCAAAGTAAAAATACATGAGAAAGCGTGTATTAATAGGAAGATGGGCCCAGAAGTTTTATATAGTGTGTTAAAATTAATGATGTGATAATGGGATCGAGAGGAAGGCTTAAGAGATTTAATAGTTAGTGTCATTGAAGTACAAGCGCTGAGATTAGCAGTAATAAAAATAGAAACAGATTTACTGGGTTGTTTGTGTAAAGGAGAGCAAACAGCCAAAAAAGGGGCTGAATTGTTGAAATACATAAAGCTTTTTCCTTTTATGGGCTGTGGGCATTGCTGGCAACACTGGCATTTGTTATGCATCCTAACTGCCCTTGAACTGAGTGGCTGTCTCTCTGGAGGCATGTAAGATCAGACTAGGATATCAGCAAATGAGGTGCGCTTTCAGTCAATAGTAGTTTTGTGGTACCTTTGCTGAGACTAGTTTTGCATTCCAGATTTATTAGTTGAACTCAAGTTTCACTCAATGGGATTTTAACCAATGCTGCCAGAGCATTAGTCTGGGCCTCTGGATTATAGGGCGGGGTCTGAGCAGCGAGAGTTGTGGTGAGATTTATGGCAGAATTGGATGAGAAGTCCATCAAGGCTGATCTTGTCAGGAGTATCCCAATCCATCTTTCTTGCTGAGCTGGGTAAGTGCTTGTTAAATGCCTTGCTAACTGTCCAATTCACCTCATTATTATTCAGGTCCACTAGAATAAAGGTGCCAAGTCAGCTAGACTTTGAGTAAATTTGAGATGGAAATCAGAGCTGGCACCTGGCAAATTTGACTCATCACTTGCTCCAAAGGACTTCCATGTTGGACACCGGGCATCAACTTCTCAGGGCACCAGCCTCCACCGACATTGGCTTCCAATGTGTGCCAGCCTGTAGGAACCCTTCGATTCACTGTCAGAATGCCTCTGGCACTTCAGTGTTGCACCCCTAACTTTCACTGTAACACTGCAGCAAGGCACTGTGCACTCAGGGACACACACTTAGCTCCTGGACTGGAGGGGGCTATATCGCCACGCTGTTTTCTCACTAACTCAGTGCACTCTTACTTTGAGCCTACACAGGTCCTTACAACATCCCAGTCTTGCCTTTGCCTTCTTGTGCTTTACCCCCTTCACCCCTCAGCCAGAGATACCAGACTCATGTAACTTCTTGCCTTGCCATTTTGTGCAGAAACAAAGGAAAGAAGCTGGACCTAGTTGTCAGCAGGCCTTGGTCAAGTCAGGGGGATAGCTTTCAGTCAGGGGGACCCAGCACAGCCATAGAATAATTGAATCCCTACAGCATGGAAGTAGGCCATTTGGCCCATTAAGTCCATACCAATCCTCTGTAGAGCATCCCAACCAGACCCACGTCCCTACCCAATCCTTATAACCTCACATTTCCCATGGCTAACCTATCCAGCCTGTACATCTTTCACTGTGGGAGGAAACTGGTACAAACCCATGCAGACTGGTACAAACCCATGCAAACCCAGGGCGAATGTGCAAACTCCACACAGCCAGTTTCTTGAGGATGGAATCAAACCCAGGTCCCTGGCTCTGTGAGGCAGCAGTGCTAACCGCTGAGCCACCATGCTGCTCCTACTCTCCTAGTCGATG
This sequence comes from Chiloscyllium plagiosum, assembly GCF_004010195.1. Taxonomy (NCBI): domain Eukaryota; kingdom Metazoa; phylum Chordata; class Chondrichthyes; order Orectolobiformes; family Hemiscylliidae; genus Chiloscyllium; species Chiloscyllium plagiosum. The sequence goes on from NC_057740.1 coordinate 14,119,713, forward strand.
TGTTGCTGGAAAAATTCATTGGTACACAAACAAGGAGGCCCACGTCTGGTCCCAAAATTGGGCCTTGGGCCTCATCTAAGAAATCTGGTTGAGCAGTAAGTATTATATCACAGGCTCTTCCGAAAACAGTTGTTAATATTTTCATTAAAGTCATGTGTTTTTGCATCATACAGAGAAAACATATTTTATTAATCCTGCAGCATTAGCAATTGTGGTAAAGACATTATGGGGCAAAAGGTGTAATTTTAAAGTAACACATTTTAACATCTTTCTTTACTTTTAAGGCTTACAATTATGTTTGGCTGTTTATAGACTCAGGATGATTGTATTGCTGTTAGTTAACTTGCATTGATATAGAATCTTTCACAACCTAGATATCACACAGCACTTTACAGTCAATAACACTTGTGAAACTGTGGTAATGAGGGAAACATAGCAGCCATCTCCCACAGACAGTAATGTGACAATGATCAAATAATCTGTTTCTGTGATGTTGGCTGGTAAGGGTTAATTATCTATTTTAGAGGAGAACAGAGCTCTGTCAAAACTCACCACGAAATATGTTCTCTGCTCTCTAAAGTGTTCACAAAGCATAGTGTCTTTAATTATCACTAGGGAGTCATCTGGATTATATAAGACCATAAGACCATAAGACATAGGAGTGGAAGTAAGGCCATTCGGGTAATATCAGGACAGTAGTTAGCAGTAAGAGCAATCTTGAAACAAACTCTCATCTCTGTTGCAACTTGTTATAATCTGTTGTACTGTCCCCCCTACAAATTCTTATTTCCCCTATATCTCTGTCAGTGAACACTCACTTCTTTGCTCAATTGCTTTTTCGCTTTTTATTTAGCTTTATAAAATAAAATCTCTGGTTATACTTTCTGTACTTATTATTTCAATGTGCCTTTTCTCTCAATTTCTACATCTTCATACATACATGTACTTAATGTAAAATTCATCATTTAAATTTAATCAATGGAATTATTCATCTTTGGACGCATCCTCTTTGCCACTCAGACATCTTTCAAAAGGTTTGTTTTAATCTGTCTTGATTCCCTTCCTAAATTTGTTGTATGGACAAAGCATATTCTGTTCTGAGCTCCTGAAAAGCTCAGACCCCTCTTTCTAATTAGAGAGAGTGCAAAGAGAAGTTGCTTTTTTTTCCGCTTGTTGCTCCCCTATAGGTGGTTCAGAACCTGCTGATTCATTAGGGACAATTAAGTCTCTAACTAGTAATTAATCGCATAATCGATTCCCTGAGTCTCGCTAATGGGAATGGCTTCAAATTAACTGCCCAATTCACAAGGAACTACATCTGAGCAAAGATAATAGAGCAACGAGCGGAATTAATTGAGATTGAGTTTGATTAAAATACACTTTGAATAGGCACTGAGTTTTCACATGACATGATTCCTATAGTGGAGCTTTTCTGGCACCAAGATTGCACAGGTCGCCATCTGAGTAGTTACATCAAGACCTAATCCCATTCAGAGAACAAAGAGATCTGTATGGGATGGAAAGAGGGCTAGTAAAAAAAAACTGCCTCTGTGTTCCAAACAAGAAAAAAATGTGAACACAACACACACAGCAGCCAGTTTCACTTAAGTGAATACCTCACATTCACTAAGACCTGCTTCTTAAATAAATCTTGGTTTCACGTAGAAGTGACAGAGGTGTTGCCCTTGTTTCTGTTCGGCTGATACTGAGGACACAATTTTGGTCTCAGTGTTGAGGGGAAGAAAGAGGGTTAACCAGCAACCTCTTGCCAGAAGTGTATGTGTGTGAACATAACCTGTGGATAGCATTAACTTTAATCTGTGAGGGCCGAATCCTCAAATAAAAGCAAACCACTGCAGATGTTGGAAATCTGAAGTAAAAACAGAAAATGATGCAGAAACTCAGAAGGACTGGCAGCATCTGTGGAGAGGGAAAAGAGTCAACATTTCAAGTCTGCTATCACTCTTCAGAATGTAGCTGAATACTCTCCTGATACCTTAAGAATTCATTGCACACACTCGAGTATAAAGAATAAATTAATGAATTGATTCCATTGCTGGCATTTACTGAGTTTTCCTTTTTTTTTAATTACTTGAAAACAAACTGCAGTCGGTGTTCTTGGGAGAGGGAAGAATTAATATTTGCATTCATGGAAATTATTTGTTTGGTCACTTCCACCAAACCAGCAAGGCCAGGCGTGATGCATTGATAGCCCCTCATACACAAGTACAGCTTTACCTGACACTTTCGCACTTCTTGAAAGAAATCCAAAATGTGTTTTGGTGAAATGGAACTCAAAGCAAATGAAAAACTCCCTAATGTAAGCTACAACTGTCTAAATAAAGGGGAAAAATATTATTGATGGTGAAACAGCTAATGCTGATGAAATACTTCCTCTAAAAGACAAATTTTAAGTTGTCTATGGTGAATGTACATCCCTCTTGAAGAAAATAGCAATCATAAGTATTAAACTTGTGATCAGTCAAACTAGGTTTCACTCTGAGATCTGACTTGTCCAGTATTCCATCATCTGGAACCATAACAATGCAAGAAAGCATATCCCAAGATACTTGTTTTAAATACCCTTTAACTTTTTACACCTTTGTTTTTATACATGTAAATATAAAGGTGTGATATCTTTATCTTCATTGTCATTCTTTTAGAATAATTCCCTTTATGGTATGCTGTGGGAATACTTCAGATTGACATAGATAAAGGCCTTTGAATGTTATAATCCAGCCTGATTCCTGATGAAGGGCTTTTGCTGGAAACGTCAATTCTCCTGCTCCTCGGATGCTGCCTGACCTGCTGTACTTTTCCAGCACCACTCTCTTGACTCTAATCTCCAGCATCTGCAGTCCTCACTTTCGCCTAATCCAGCCCTGGCCTAGGGAGCCATAGTGTCAGTTTCCCTGGAACTGTAACCCAGCAACAACCAGTGTGTCTTCAGAAGACGACGGAAGAAATTCAGCAAAGAAAAGCATTAAGAAGTGAAAAACATTTATTTTAGGCTGAAATAATTATTTAAAGTTGATTGAAATAACTCTGAGTTTGAATAAAACTCAACATCTGTAGAACAGAAGGGAACACCTTAATTTGTGTTTTATAATGATTTATGTGAATCCATGGTTCATTCTGCTCTCTGCCTCCTTCTGGAGAACTGCTGAAGAATAACTGGCAGCCTGCAAAAAATAACAGTGTTGTTTAGTGACCAGCCTCCACATTCTACCATATACATCTGCTTATAGAGATATTCATTGATGAGATTGCGCTTAGCTTTAATGGCAGATAAGAATCGTTAGAAGGCTGAGTGGGTGTTGGGCTAGACATTGGTCTTTGACCACTCAGTCAATTCCACCCAGACTGATGGGGTTAAAAAATGTACTTATGACCCAACCTTGACGTTACAGCAAATTTCAAGCAGACTGCAGGTACTGATTCAATTTTAGAAACATGTGGTTTCACACTTTTGTCTGCCATCTCAAGATGTTGTAGTGATGTCAAGGAATAAATCCTCCTGAATTTCTGCATGTGCTGTACAACTAATGGGATCATTATTCCACAACATATGCTGCATGTTGTGGTCATATATGGGTATTGGTGTATGTCCATAAGATGATCAGGTCCTTCAGGTGACTGGGGAGGTGGGAGGTGTTGGAATGTGGGGGCACTTTGGGCGTACAACATAATAACATTTCCTGTACAGCTTTCACTCTTCTCTCTCTCTTGTCCGCCCTGAGCTAGCTGAAAGTTTACAGCACAAAGAGTGAAACACAGATTGTCCCTTGCTGGCCTTTATTGACCTCAATGCAGGCCCTTGTGGGCAGTTCAGGACCATTTAACGGGTTTCCCTTCTTGGTGTGTATTTTCAGACAGGCAGAAGTCCTCGAGCAAGGGTCTGCCTGGAAAGTTACCCTGTTCAAGACAAAATAAACTGCAAATGCTGGAATCCAAGGTGGACAGGCAGGAGACTGGAAGAACACAGCAAGCCAGGCAGTATCAGGAGTGGGAGAAATCAACGTTTCGGGTGTAACCCTTCTTCAGGGCTCCTGCTCAGGCTTCTGGCAGGAAGTGGGATCACCTCCTTCAAATGTCTCCTTTCCATATGGTGCAGCCCTCCCCTCAGGTCCGTTCCCCCAGCAGTAACAACAGAGAGATAAAGGGATAACAATAATCAAGAGGCTTGGTATTGCATAACATGACAAGTTTAGTTAATAATCTCAGAGTGAAGGAACTCCAACATAGCAGCGGCACAATATGATTGAATTTTACATTCTGTTTGAAGGGGAGAAGACTGTGCTAATGACTAGTATTTGAAACACCAGTAAGAGTAACTATGTGGGTATGAAGATGGAGCTAATTGAAATTAACTGGCGTACTAGGCTAAGGAATAGATCACAGAGAGAGATCATAGAGGAAGGTCACATGACCAATAGGGGAGGTGGCTTGATGGTAATATTGTTGGACTGTAAATACAGAGATCAAGGAAATGTTCTAGGAACCTGGGTTTAAATCCCACCATGGCAGATGGTGCGATTTGAATTCAATAAAAATTTGGATTTAAGAATCTAATGATGACCACGAATCAGTTGTTGAATGCCAGAAAAAACCCACCTGGTTTACTAATGCCCTTTAGGAAAGAAAACAGCCATCTTTACCTGGAGGAGAAAGTGAGGTCTGCAGATGCTGGAGATCAGAGATGGAAATGTGTTGCTGGAAAAGCGCAGCAGGTCAGGCAGCATCTAGGGAACAGGAGAATCGACGTTTCGGGCATTAGCCTGAAGAAGGGCTAATGCCCGAAACGTCGATTCTCCTGTTCCCTAGATGCTGCCTGACCTGCTGCGCTTTTCCAGCAACACATTTCCATATCAGCCATCTTTACCTGGTCTGGCCTACATGTGACTCTGGATCCACAGCAAGGTGGTTGTCTGCCCTCTGAGCAATTAGGGATTGTCAATGAATGCTAGCCAGTACTGCCTATATCCCATGAATCAATAAAAAATAATACATCATAGTGACACAGTAGAGCCATACAGCATGGAAACAGACCCTTTGATCCAACTTGTCTGTGCTGACCAGATATCCCAATCTGACCTAGTTCCATTTGCCAATATTTGGACCATTTCTCTCTGAACCTTCCCTATTCATGTACCCATCCAGATGCCTTATAAATTTTGTATTATACCAGTCTTCACCAACTCTTCTAGCAGCTCATTCCATACGCGCACCACCCTCTGTGTGAAAAAGTTACCCCTTAGTTTTTTTTTAAATCTTTCCCCTCTCACCTTAAACTACGCCCTCTAGTTTTGGATTTCCCTAGCTAGGTAAAAAAGACCATGGCTATTTACCATATCCATGCCCCTCATGACTCTATAAACCTCTCTAAAATCACTCCATCTGCCATCCTTACCCTGTGTGGCCTACATGTCACTCCAGACCAACAGCAATGACAGATCAGCAATAAATACCGGTTTAGCAAGAGAGGGGATAGTTTAGAATGTTCAGACTAAGTGCATTCCTTCTATAAAGAATATTTCTACGGAGAGGACCAACCATCCATGGTTAACTAAATAAACCAAGGAAAACATCAAATTTAAAGAAAAAGCACAAAAAAGATTGACAGGTCTGGACTCACCCACATCCTTACTAGGTTGACCTTGCCAAGCCCACCCACAATCTCACACAAACAGGGAAAATAGCCCCAGCCTACTCAGCATCTCCCTATAGCTCTACCCTCCAACCCCGGCAACATCCTCGTAAATCATTTTGAAACCTTTTAAGTTTCACAACGTCTTTCCTATAGCAAGGAGGCCAGAACTGAATGCAATATTCCAAAAATATCCCAACAGATCTATCCAAGGTGGTGGATGGGAGAAAATCATGGCTGTGAGAAGTGCTCCATTTTTTGAGTTTTTTTTAGTGCTAGAGCTGATTTTCTCGATTTCTTAGAAGAGCAATTACAGTTTTATAAGCTCTTGCTACGTTTTGGAACTTTGAAATAAGAAGAATAGATGAGAATGTAGAATTTGGAACATAAACAGATTAGCCATTATCTTATTGAATTCAGAATAGACTAAGGGGACTACTCCTTACTTCTATTCCTTCATTTCCATGACTCTGTCCCACATTCACCTGGAACTGGATTCCAGTCCAGGCCACAGAGCTACTAGCTAGGACTACTGAGATGTTGGCTAATCAGATTGGCTGGTACTCTCTGGAGATGGGACTTCCTCCTCAGTGAGGGGGGGAGAAAACTATAAGACCATTAGACGGAGGAGCAGAAATAGACCATTTAGCCCATCACCAATGAGATCATGGCTAATCTGACAATCCTCAATTCCACTTTCCTGCCTTTGCTCCATAACCCTTGATTCCTTAATTGTTAAAAGTCTGCCTGTCTCATTAAAGCTCATGACCCAGCCTCATCTCTAGCCAGTTAACATTTGCTGAAGCAGTGTAAGGTAGATGGTATTGGCAAGTTGGCATTGCCTGCTGATTTTTCGAGTGGCAGGGCAAGAAACAATGTGAAACTGGGAAGTGGAAGTGCAGGTTTGATCACATGAGGAGACAGTCAGTATTTGAAACAGTCAATGAAAAATTCTGTTTCAAATACTGACTGTCTCCTCATATGATCAAACCTGCACTTCCACTTCCCAGTTTCACATTGTGATGACTGAGTGATGATCTCTTCCAGGCAGCAATGTTTTATTTCTGACACAACTACTGATAAAATTTGAAATTAAACAACTTCTTTATGGCTTTTGCTTTATCTTCCAAACCCATTGCCTCTACGAAGTGAAGGAACAAGGGCAGAAGACTCATGAGAACACTGTCACCCCTTAGATTCCCTCCAACTCTCACACCATTCTGCCTGGGAAATATATTGCTGCTTTTTGACTGCCACTGGGTCAACAACTAGCAACTCCCAATTCCGTGGGTTCTATGGGTATGCCAACATCACATGGATGGCAGCGGTTCAAGAAAGGAGCTCAAAATCGCCTTCTCAATGAGAACTAGGGATGGGCAATCAATATTGCTGTTATCAGTGATGTCTATGAATCCCATGAATCAATTTTTAATAAATATCTGGTATCCGATCCAGGCAGATCTGTACAGCTCCGTCACACCGTTGGTAAGTAGCCAACTAGATGGATTGTCAGTGAGGTTGCCATGTTTCCCATTTGGTTGCACTCAAGCTATAGGTAACCAATTGTCCCATTCCCTTGGAGAGAAATGCCTGTGGTCCTTTCTGGATTTTGACTCCTTATCGACTGTCATTGAAAATCCAATTACTCTAACAGACACAGACTGAATAGAAGTAGTCAGGCACCTGGAGACCCTCAGGAATCTCTGGAGGCACTTTGGTAAGGCAAACCAGGACAGGGCTTATACAATTAATGGTAGGGCCCTGGGGAGTGTCGCCAAACAAAGAGACCTAGGGGTGCAGATGCATCGTTCCTCGAAAGTGATTGCAGATAGGCAGGGTGGTGAAAAAGGCATTTGGCATGCTTGCCTCCATTGGTCAGAGCATCGAGTATAGGATTTTGAATGTCATATTGTGGCTATGAAAGACATTGGGTGAGGCCTCTTTTAGAATACTGTGTACAGCTCTGGTCACCCTTTTATTGGGAGGAGATTGTTAAACCTGAGAAGATGCAGAAAAGATTTACAAGGGTGTTAGCAGGACTGATGGGTTTGATGAAAGAGAGAGACTAAATAGGCTGGGGCCATTTTCCCTGGAACATCAGAGGCTGAGGGGTGACCTTATGGAGGTTTATAAAATCATGAGGGGCATGGATAGGGTGAACAGCCAAAGTCTTTTTCCTAGGGTGGGGAGACCAAAACTAGGGGGCATCATTTTAAGGTGAGAGGAGAAAGATTTAAAAAGGATCTGAGGTGTAACTTTGTCACACAGAGGGTGGTGCATGTATGGAACAAGCTGGCAGAGGATATGCTGGAGGTGGGTACATTTATAACATTTAAAAGGCATCTGGATGGGTATATGGAGAAGAGTTTAGAGGGATATGGGCCAAATGCTGGCAAATGGGACTGGGTTAAATTGGGATGTGTGGTCAGTGCAGACAAGTTGGACCAAAGGGTCTGTTTCTGTGCTGTATAACTCTATGACTTGATTTTGGCTAATTCCTCAAAAGGTAATTAGCAGTAAATGTACCAATGCTGCAATCCCGGTAAACTGCTAATTGTAGCCATATAAAAGCCCAATAATTGTAGCCATATAAAAACCCAATAATTGTAGCCATATAAAAACCCAATAATTGTAGCCATATAAAAACCCAATAATTGTAGCCATATAAAAACCCAATAATTGTAGCCATATAAAAACCCAATAATTGTAGCCATATAAAAACCCAATAATTGTAGCCATATAAAAACCCAATAATTGTAGCCATATAAAAACCCAATAATTGTAGCCATATAAAAACCCAATAATTGTAGCCATATAAAAACCCAATAATTGTAGCCATATAAAAACCCAATAATTGTAGCCATATAAAAACCCAATAATTGTAGCCATATAAAAACCCAATAATTGTAGCCATATAAAAACCCAATAATTGTAGCCATATAAAAACCCAATAATTGTAGCCATATAAAAACCCAATAATTGTAGCCATATAAAAACCCAATAATTGTAGCCATATAAAAACCCAATAATTGTAGCCATATAAAAACCCAATAATTGTAGCCATATAAAAACCCAATAATTGTAGCCATATAAAAACCCAATAATTGTAGCCATATAAAAACCCAATAATTGTAGCCATATAAAAACCCAATAATTGTAGCCATATAAAAACCCAATAATTGTAGCCATATAAAAACCCAATAATTGTAGCCATATAAAAACCCAATAATTGTAGCCATATAAAAACCCAATAATTGTAGCCATATAAAAACCCAATAATTGTAGCCATATAAAAACCCAATAATTGTAGCCATATAAAAACCCAATAATTGTAGCCATATAAAAACCCAATAATTGTAGCCATATAAAAACCCAATAATTGTAGCCATATAAAAACCCAATAATTGTAGCCATATAAAAACCCAATAATTGTAGCCATATAAAAACCCAATAATTGTAGCCATATAAAAACCCAATAATTGTAGCCATATAAAAACCCAATAATTGTAGCCATATAAAAACCCAATAATTGTAGCCATATAAAAACCCAATAATTGTAGCCATATAAAAACCCAATAATTGTAGCCATATAAAAACCCAATAATTGTAGCCATATAAAAACCCAATAATTGTAGCCATATAAAAACCCAATAATTGTAGCCATATAAAAACCCAATAATTGTAGCCATATAAAAACCCAATAATTGTAGCCATATAAAAACCCAATAATTGTAGCCATATAAAAACCCAATAATTGTAGCCATATAAAAACCCAATAATTGTAGCCATATAAAAACCCAATAATTGTAGCCATATAAAAACCCAATAATTGTAGCCATATAAAAACCCAATAATTGTAGCCATATAAAAACCCAATAATTGTAGCCATATAAAAACCCAATAATTGTAGCCATATAAAAACCCAATAATTGTAGCCATATAAAAACCCAATAATTGTAGCCATATAAAAACCCAATAATTGTAGCCATATAAAAACCCAATAATGCCTCCTAAACACAGGGGCAGATCCTAAGATGGAATTGAGGCAGAATATCAGCCATGACCATATTGAATGACATCTAGACTAGGTTTGAATGGGCCATATCTCTACTCCTGTTCCTCTACCTTATCTTTGTGTACATTTAAGGGGCAACTTGGGCCAAATTAAACTCAAACTTTATGAGATTGCATTGAAAGAGCCCACTCAGTATGGGATAAACAGAAATACTACCATTTGTGGATTGTCTCTAGTTTTGAGTTTCTTTAAAGTTGGGAATCTGTTCAGGGGAAGAATCAAAAATACAGCTGATTAATGTAAGAGCAGTCAGAATACCATAAACATTGGGTCCCGAACTATGTAACACATGATCTGTGGCTGTAGACTGAGTTACTGGCTGCACCATAACCTCTGGGTTTAATCATTAGATGAGACTAAGTAGGTTGCCTCTGGAAAGCAAGAAACCAATTCCTGAGGCAGGTTTAACTTTTCCTCATAAAGACCGAGGGAGGCATTTCAACACTGTGACAAATCATTCATTCCAGTGAAGGTTCAAATCCAGGGAGCACAATATAGAAAGGAGGAAGTCAGGAATAAGGGGAGAAAGGAGAAAAATGAAGAGCTCCTCCTTTATCTCCCAAAAGGCTAATAGAATGATTGGAAATGGATATTGAAGTAGCCACCATATATGTGGTCAAGAGACAAGGAGAACTGCTTCTAGAGGTGTACAATATTGAAGGACAAAGTGAAGAGCTGTACATTTCAGATTGAAGGTTCGGGCAAGAAGATGGGCTGAATGGCCTGCTTCTACACTGTAGGAAGATCAGTAGGTGGGAGCACAGATTAATCAAGGACAAATTTATGGACAAAACGGCTTATTCCTATTCTTGCACGTAATTTCATTTTAAGCTGTGGATGCAGAATTGGCAGACATTATCAGAATCTCTTCGTCATGTTCCCGGCCTTTGACCTAACTTTCCAGCCTGATATAAAGGACACATGGCTCCTCTCAGCAACACCGCATTAGATAAGATTTATGTCGAGCTATGTTAACCATGTTTCTGTACCTTATGCTATTTTTGCTGACTGTTGCTTGTTCTTTGTAATTGTTAGCTCTGTCCCAGGTCTCATGCTTCACTAATGATGGGAGGTATCTGATGAGATCTTGGAGGAGTGCTCTGTTCTTTAGTCTTTGAATGTCCCTCGTGAGATCAGAGTCAAATTTATTGGCAACAAAGTCTGAATTTGGAAAGCCAGAGTAGTCTTTCTTGCCCATGAAATGGCCTGTAAAACAACATTAGAACAAAAATAGGGGTCAAAAGCTGAATGAGCTGATTGCATAATCGGAAGATTCCAAATTCGATTGCCAACTTTTGTTGAGTTAGCTTTGAGAACTATCAGGGCTCTCAGTACCTGTTGTCTGCAGAAGAGGCCATATGAATCAATTTGGTAGCTATGAGCTGACTCATAGAATCCTTACCATGTGGAAGCAGGCCATTCACCTACTTTCTGGAGACCATCCCATCTAGACCCACCCCCACCCCCCAACATTTATGACACTATGTGCAATTTAGCATGGCCAATCCACTTAACCTGTACATTTTAGGACTAGGAAGAAACCTGAGCACTCTGAGGAAACCCACGCAGACACAGGCAGAACATGTAAGCTTCACACACTGTTGCCCAAGGCTGGAATTAAACTCAAGCCTTTGGCACTGTAAGGCAGCAGTGCTAACCATTGAGCCACCCTGTTGGACAAGATACTAGCTCATCTGAATGTCTGGTGTGACTACATCAGGTTTAGTTGTGACTTGAATAAACTGTTTCCCAGTTCTGTTTGGGTGAGTTACTAGAAGCTGGCTGGTTTTTGTATTCTTTTGAGAGAATTTGACTTTATATGCAGAATATTTGCATAAATTAAAGATGCAACTTCCTGAAATGTGCTTGAGGGGAATTGAGTGTATTGAGAGACCAGTGACACCCACATTCCACAAATTAATAAAAACAATTAAGGAAGGAGGACCTTCCTTACGGACTGACTGTGCCTTTACTAGTCATAGCTCCACTGTTAATCACTATTGAGCCAGTGTAATGTTTCCAACTACTACCTGTACTCCTAGATCTCTTTGTTTCTTCACTCCATTAAATATTGGAACATTTACAGCGTATATTTTGAGAAATATATACCCCTTTTACCTACCCTGAACTGGGCTTGTCACATGTCTGCCTATGTCCATAAGCTGTGGCCTCCAATGTTCACCCATACTACTTTTCTTTCCTTTAATGCAGAGTCATTGCAAATCTTTAAGATTATTTCCCAAATATGTCTACGTCGCAGTTGGGTAGCTCGGCACATCCCAACACAGATCCATGATTGAAGTCACTGGTTACATTTTATCAATTTGAATATCATTCTCTATGACCTTCTCTTTTCTTTATAACCTTTAGCCTTTCCATCCCTCTTATGGGCAGTCCCTTGGGATTGATGATGACTTGTTTCCATTCCAATTCAATGGGTTTGGAGCTGACTGCTAAGTCCAATACATTATAGACAATAGACAATAGGTGCAGGAGTAGGCCATTCAGCCCTTCGAGCCTGCACCGCCATTCAATATGATCATGGCTGATCATTCCTAATCAGTATCCTCTTCCTGCCTTATCTCCATAACTCTTGATTCCACTATCTTTGAGAGCTCTATCCAACTCTTTCTTAAATGAATCCAGAGACTGGGCCTCCACTGCCCTCTGGGGAAGAGCATTCCACACAGCCACCACTCTCTGGGTGAAGAAGCTTCTCCTCATCTCTGTCCTAAATGGTCTACCCCGTATTTTTAAGCTGTGTCCTCTGGTTCAGCACTCACCCATCAGCGGAAACATGTTTCCTGCCTCCAGAGTGTCCAATCCTTTAATAATCTAATATGTCTCAATCAGATCC
>NC_057740.1:14132341-14147619 GCF_004010195.1 Chiloscyllium plagiosum
TCCAGGTCACCTTGTAATCTCCTAACATCCTCATCACATTTCACCCTGCCATCCAGCTTTGTATCATCAGCAAATTTGCTAATGTTATTGCTGATACCATCTTCTATATCATTAACATATATTGTAAAAAGCTGTGGTCCCAGCATGGATCCCTGCGGTACCCCACTGGTCACTGCCTGCCATTCCAAAAAGGAGCCGTTTATCACTACCCTTTGTTTCCTATCAGCCAATCAATTTTCAATCCAAACTAGTACTTTGCCCCCAATACCGTGCGCCCTAATTTTACTCACTAACCTCCTGTGTGGGACTTTATCAAAAGCTTTTTGAAAGTCCAGGTACACTACATCTACTGGATCTCCCTCGTCCATCTTCAGAGTTACATCCTCAAAAAATTCAAGAAAATTAGTCAAGCATGATTTCCCCTTCATAAATCCATGCTACCTCTGTCCTATCCTGTTACTACTATCCAGATATGCCATAATTTCATCCTTTATAATAGACTCCAGCATCTTTCCCACCACTGAAGTCAGACTAACTGGTCTATAATTTCCTGCTTTCTCTCTCCCACCTTTCTTAAAAAGTGGTATAACATTAGCCACCCTCCAATCCTCAGAAACCGACCCCGAATCTATCGAATTCTGGAAAATAATCACCAACGCATCTATGATTTCCTGAGCCACCTCCTTCAGTACCCTGGGATGTAGACCATCAGGCCCCGGGGACTTATCAACCTTCAGACCTAACAGTCTCTCCAACACCAAATCCTGGCAATTATAAATTCCCTTAAGTTCAGGTCCTTCAGCCACTGTTACCTCAGGGAGATTGCTTGTGGCTTTCCCAGTGAACACAGATCTGAAGTGCCCATTTAATTCTTCTGCCATTTCTTTGTTTCCCGTAATATATTCCCCTGTTTCTGTCTTCAAGGGCCCAATTTTAGACCTAATCATTTTTTTGCCTTGCACATACTTAAAAAAGCTTTTACTATCCTCCTTTACTATCCTGCAGATTCTGCTAACAACCTCTAGACAGGCCTGGAAAGATTAGATAAATGAGGCATTTGGCGGTTTGTGAACTCTTAGCAACACCTCAACTTAACTCCATTTGGTCAGAAAGTTTCCCAATTCATCTAATGCCTTCCTGACTAAACCATCTCTATTTTGGTCAGATGGGAGCCAGGAATTGAGTGGACAGGGACGATTGATCTCTTTAGGGAGATTCTGAGGACATTGCTGAAGCATTTGCACTGACCCCTGGGAATCTCCAGCTGTGACTGAACTCAAACAAAACTGGTGGACTGAGAGGAGCGTGGACATTGAAGCTGCTCCTGAGATTACAAGCTTACTTCTAGGTTTCTTATAGTTATTGCATTTAAAATATATTTGGATACGTACATGAATTAGAAATGTTTAGGGTGATATGGGCTAAGTGTAGGCAGGTGGGACCAATTTAGCATGGCTGGTAGTACTGAAGGGTCTGTTTCCATGCTGTATGACTCAATGACTTCAAGTAGATTAGCTGCTTTGGGAGTTGGTGTCCTGCCCAGTGGAGCTGGGTTTGAGAGACTAACAACTTGATGCTTTGCTCATTGACTGATAAGAGGCTGTTATTGTTTCTCTTCAATCAGCCTTATATCGGTAGGTCATTCAGTCCCCTCCTTCACACATCGAGATGCTTACCCTGCCCATTCTGGATGTGTTTGCAGCCATTTTCTCTCCCATTGTGCACTTCTGACTTGCAACAGGATGGAAGGTGACAGCATGCGCTCTTCTGCCAGTGGATCCCAGACTTCACCTCAATGAATCCCCAAGCATCCAGATCCCTTTTCAGGTAGCCCACTTCCTGTGCCCCTCTCCCAAGACTTTGCACCTCTCTAAGCTCTTAGCAACCCATCCGCAAAAGCCTACAGCTGCCCACCTTTTGCTCCCCTGTTCCTACTGTATGTGGTGGGAATGCTAGGTTTTATCAAATACTGTTCCTCCCACCACTCCTTGAAAGCCAGAGAACGCCTGACTGTTGCTGAACATTCCTCCCACACAAGCCCTATCTCAACCATGCTTTACCATATTTCCTTCTGACAATTACTGTTGCCCCACCCTTTCCATAGCCTGTAGTCCCCAATTCCAAAGAATAGGTTCCCGAATCTCCATGATATGGGAATGACCCCCCACCTCTGATTCACCCCATCTCCGTTCCTCCTTGCGTTCTGGGGGGTGGACCCAACAGACTGACTGTGGCCTACTCCCTGAAGGACCTAACCAGTCAACCATGGAAGAGAAGTACCCAGGCATCCTGACTGATGCTTGATCACATTTGTCTCCAACAAAATCCCGCCCCCTTCCCTAATCCTTCCTGACCCTCCAGGCTACAGAGGCTTGGGCACCCTGATTGAGAAAACTCCAACTGGAGACCTGATTGTAACCAATTCTCTGAATTGATATCGGAGGCTGCCCTTGACTTACTGCACTGAGACCCCCTGACTGACAGGTGCCCCCTTGAACTTTGGTGAGGACTCCTTCCTTCAGAATTTAAGACATAGCTGCCTGTTTGCTGCACATGCAGTATGTTTGCAGTAAGGGCTGCAGACACTGGGTGCTGATGTGAGATTGATGTAACATACTGCTGTACAGTAAGATGTATGTATGTCCCCCGCTGACAGAGGTCTGCTGAGTAGCAAGACATGTGACTGCATTGATGGACAAGGCAAGGCTGTCAGCAGGCAGGTAGATGTTAAGTGAGAGCAGGAGGGTAGCCCTGAGATGCAGCATGATCCACCGTATGAGCTGAGTCCCTGTCCCTATGTCTTAAATGTTCCTGCTGCAGCTTTTCACCCCTCGATGTTAGTGAACTCAACAACATAGGTCTATGCTTCCTAAGCATCCTGTAGGTGAATTGAAGAGGTGCAGTGTATGTCATGAGGATTTGACAAAAATGTCAGATGCTAATTTGGGAGATGGCTGTGCAGCTGGTGCATCCTGAAATTCTGAGCAACACAGAGGCACCTCACAACCAATGGCAAGTTGAAGCCAGCAGTTACCTGCCCTGACATGCATGTCACGATTGCTTAATGCTTAGTTTGTTCAATGTGTTCGGTGAGATTGCAGTATTAATAAGGTGAGTTGCAGTGTAAATAATATGCTAAGCAGGCAATAATCCCCCTTCATTGGCAACTTCTCATGAGAATCTTGCCTCATCACTCGATAAATATACAAAAAATGTTGATGGTGATATAGGCCTCATTAGGCTTTTCATCTGATCGTGCTGCTCAGACCACTATCAGATTCTGCCCTTCGAATACAATAGCATAGAAAGACCCCTTTTGTCTTACCAAGTCTTGGGCAGCTGTGTCAAAAAATGATCCAGTTAATGTCACTTAGAGTCAGAGAGTCATAGAGATGTACTGCACGGAAACAGACCCTTCGGTCCAACTCATCCATGCTGACCAGATATCCCAACCCAATCTAGTCCCACCTGCCAGCACCCCACCAGTATCCCTCCAAACTCTTCCTATTCATATACCCATCCAGGTGCCTTTTAAATGTTGCAATTGTACCAGCCTCCACCACTTCCTCTGGCAGCTCATTCCATACCCTCTCTGTGAAAAAGTTGCCCCTTAGGTCCCTTTTATATCTTTCCCCTCTCAGTCTACATCTATGTCCTTGAGCTCTGGACTCCCCCACCTTTACGGAAAAGACCTTGTCTATTTACCCTATTCATGATTTTATAAATGTCAAAAGGTCACCCCGCAGCCTCCGACGCTCCAGGGAAAACAGCTCCAGTCTATTCAACCTTTCCCTATAGCTCAACTCCTCCAAGCCTGGCAACATCCTTGTAAATCTTTTCTGAACTCTCTCAAGTTTCACAACATCCTTCTGATATTCCAATATTCCAAAAGTGGCCCAACCAATGTCCTGTACAAGCGCAACATGACCTCCCAACTCCTGTACTCAATACTCTGACCAATAAAGGAAAGCATACCAAATGTCTTCTTCATTATCTATCTGTGACTCTACTTTCAAGAAGCTATGAACCTGCACTCCAAAGTCTCTTTGTTCAGCAACATCCCTAGGACCTTACCATTAAGTATATAAGTCCTACTAAGATTTGTTTTCCCAAAATGCAGCACCTCGCATTTATCTGAATTAAACTCCATCAGTCACTCCTCAGCCCACTGGCCCACCTGATCAAGATCCTGTTGTAATCTGAGGTAACCTTCTTCGGGGTCCACTACACCTCCAATTTTGGTGTCATCTGCAAACTTACTAACTTTACCTCTCATGCTCACATCCAAATCATTTATATAAATGACAAAAAGCAGTATACCCAGCACCGTTCCTTGTAGCACTCCACTAGTCACAGGCCTCCAGTCTGAAAAACAACCCTCCACCACCACCCTCTGTCTTCTACCTTTGAGCCACTTCTGTATCCAAATGGCTCGTTCTCCCTGTATTCCATGAGATCTAACCTTGCTAACCTGTATCCCATGGAGAACCTTGTCAAATGACTTACTGAAGTCCAAATAGATCACATCTACTGCGCTGCCTCATCAATCCTCTGTTACTTCTTCAACATACTCAATTAAGTTTGTGAGACATGACTTCCCATGCACAAAGCCATGTTGACTATCCCTTATCAGTCTTTGTCTTTCCAAATACATGTATATCATGTCCGTGTCCTTCCAACAACTTGCCCACCACTGGTGTATAGTTCCCTGGCTTTTCCTGACCACCTTTCTTAAACAGTGGCACCACATTTGCCAACCTCCAATCTTCCGGCACCTCACCTGTGAGTACCGATGCTACAAATATCTCAGCAAGAGGCCCAGCAATCACTTCACTAGCTTCCCACAGAGCTCTAGTGTACACACCTGATCAAGTCCTGGGGATTTATCCACTTTTATGTGTTTCAAGGCATCCAGCACTTCCTCCTCTGTAATATGGACATTTTTCAAGATGTCACCATCTATTTTCCTACATTCTATATCTTCCATGTCCTTTTCCACAGTAAACATTGATACAAAATAGTTGTTTAATATCTTCCCCACTACTGCGTCCCTACACTAAAGCCGCCTTGCTGATCTTTGAGGGGTCCTATTTGCTCCCTAATTACCCTTTTGTCTTTAATATATTTGTAAAAACTCTTTGGATTCTCCTTAACTCTATTTGCCATAGCAATCTCATGTCCCCTTTTTGCCTTCCTGATTTCCCTCTTAAGTGTATTCCTACTGCCTTTATACTCTTTTAAGGATTCACTCGATCTATCCTGTCTATACCTGACATATGCTTCCTTCTTTTTCTTAACCAAACCCTCAATTTATTTAGTCATCCATCATTCTCTATACCTAGCAGCCTTTCCTTTCACCCTAACAGGAATATCCTGTCTCTGGACTCTCGTTATCTCATCTTTGAAGGCTTCCCATTTTCCAGCCGTCCCTTTACCTGCGAATATTTGCCCCCAATCAGCTTTTGAAAGTTCTCGCCTAATACTGTCAAAATTAGCCTTTCTCCAATTTAGAACTTCAACTTCTGGATCCGGTCTATCCTTTTCCATCACTATTTTAAAATTAATAGAATTATGGTCACTGGTCCCAAAGTGCTCCCCCACTGACACCTCAGTCACCTGCCCTGCCTTATTTCTCAAGAGTAGGTCAAGTTTTGCACCTTCTCTAGTAGGTACATCCACATACTGAATCAGAAAATTTTCTTGTACACATTTAATAAATTCCTCTCCATCTAAGCCCTTAATGCTATGGCAGTCCCAATCTATGTTTGGAAAGTTAAAATTCCCTACCATAACCACCCTATTATTCTTACAGATAACTGAGATCTCTTTACAAATTTGTTTCTCGATTTCCTGCTGACTATTCGGGGGTCTATAATACAATCCCAATAGGGTGAAGATCCTTTTCTTATTTCTCAGTTCCACCCAAATAACTTCCCTGGGTGTATTTCTGGGAATATCCTCCCTCAGCACAGCTGTAATGCTATCCCTTATCAAAAACGCCACTCCCCCTTCGCTCTTGCCTCCCTTTCTATCCTTCCTGTAGCATTTGTATCCTGGAACATTAAGCTGCCAGTCCTGCCCATCCCTGAGCCATGTTTCTGTAATTGCCCTGAGTTCATCTGCCTTCCCTGTTAGGCCTCTTGCATTGAAATAAATGAAGTTTAATTTATCAGTCCTACCTTGTTCTCTGCTTTGTCCTTGCCTGCCTTGACTGTTTGACTCACTTCTTTTCTCAACTGGACCAGTCTCAGAATGATCTCTTTCCTCACTATCTCCCTGGGTGCCACCACCCAGCACCCCCCCAACTCCCATTTTACTAATTTAAATCCTCCCGAGCAGCTCTAGCAAATCTCCCTGCCAGTATATTAGTCCCCTTCCAATTTAGATGTAATTCATCCTTCTTATACATGTCACTTCTACCCCAGAAGTGATCATTCCAATGACCCAAAGAATGTGAATCCTTCTTCCACACACCAGCTCCTCAGCCATGCATTCATCTGCTCTATCCTCCTATTCTACCCTCACTAGCTCATAGCACTGGGAGTAATCCAGGTTTAACTACTCTCAAGGAGCTCCTTTGTGAATTTCTATCTAACTCTCTATATTCTCCCTTCAGAATATCACCCTTTTTCCTTCCTATGTCGTTGGTTCCAATGTGTACAATGACCTCCTGCTGGGCCCTCTCCCCTTTGAGAACATTCTGCACCCTCTCTGAGACATCCTTGACCCTGGCACCAGGGAGGCAACACACCATTCTGCTTTTTCACTGCTGGCCGCAGAAACGTCTGTCTGTGCCTCGGACTAGAGAGTTCCTGAACACTATCGATCTCTTGGATCCCGACGTACCCCTCATTAATTAGAGCCAGTCTCAATACCAGGAAGTTGGCTGTTCGTGCTACATTCCCCTGAGAATCCATCACACCTCCATTTTCCAAAACAGCATACTTGTTTGCAATGGGGATAGCCACAGAAGACTCCTGCACTACCTGCCTACCTCTCTTACCTTTCCTGGAGTTAACCCATCTATGTGACTGTATCTGCGACTTTTCTCCCTTCCGATAACGTCCATCCATCACACCCCCTTCCTCTTGTAAATTCCTCATTGCCTCTAACTGCCATTCCAATCGATCTATTTGATCTGATAGGATTCGCAACTAACAGCAGTTATTGCAGATATAATCCTCAGTAACACTTAAACTCTCCCTAAACTCCCACATTCAACAAGAAGAGCATATCACTCTACTAAAGGCCTCTTTTGCTTCTTCCAATCTGCAGACCCAGAAAATAGCACCATCTTATTCCTCTACAAAATACTGCTCCAGATTACATTAATACTTACAGCTTATATTTTTAAGTTTAATCAAGAGACATATCTCAATAAAACATATAATCAAGAAAGAATCCTTGGTCTGCTCTTTTATCATTGCCCTGCAGTTTTATAAGCTTTGAGCATTCATCCAATTTTGTTTTGATGACGACTATTGAAGCTGTCTTTCAGGTAATGTATTCCCTAAACACTAAAAAGGTGTTCCTCACATTGCTTCTGTTTTATTTGCCAATTATCTTTTCACCGTCTGGTCATTGAAGAAGGTTTCTCCCTATTTCATAGTATCCCTACAGTGTGGAAGCAGGCCATTCGACCCATTGAGTCCAGACCAACCTTTTGAACAGCATCCACCCAGACCCAGACCCACACCCCCTACCCTAGTCCTGTAATCTTGTATTTCCCTTGGCTAACCCACCTAGCCTGCACATCCCTAGACACTATCAGAAATTTAGCATGGCCAATCCACCTAACCTATACATCTTTGGACTGTGGGAGAAAAGTGGAGCACCCTGTAGAAACCCACGAAGACACAGGGAGAATGTGCAAACTCCACACAAGAGGGTGGAATCGAACCTGGGCCCCTGGCGCCTTGAGGCAGTGGTGCTAACCGCTGTGCTATCCATTTTCAAAACGAGCTTTGATTTTATGCATCTCTATTAAATCATCTCCAAGCCTCCTTTCTCTGAGGAATACATGTCCAGTGTTTACAGTCTGTCCATATCAGTGTATTCCCTGGAACCATACCAGTCAAGCTCTTTTACACTTTGCAAAGCAGTCAAATGTTTCCTAAAATGTCATCCAGAGCTGGCCAAAATCCTGCAGCTGGAGCTGAACTTGTGACTGATGTAAGTTTAGCCAACCTCCCATCCTTTGTACTCCTTATGAGTTTAGTAATAAAGTACAGGCTCTCGGTGATGGTTTTCAGGATAAAATTGCCTTCTAATGAGACTCCCAGATGAGGAATAGCTGCCTGGGCCAGACTGGAGAGTCACTAATACCATCTCTTATGGATCCCATACCCCAACATGAGTTGGAACAGAAGGAAAGATGAAAGATTTGTTTAAACTGGTCTCACCTACAGTCCACTGGGAGCTCCACTTGACCCTCCTGCTGTTCCTTTCTCTTAAAAAAGTTGGCACCGGGACAGCACACAGACTCAAGCTGATGAGCACAGCACTCCAGAACCACAGGTTAAATTGTGGTGCCATTGCAGTCTGGAGCAGTTAGCAGCAGAGGAAACAGTAACAATTGCCTTTGTATTTCATTGAGAGCATCTCTTTTTATTGTAAGCATCATTTTCTCCTGCCCACCCTAGTCTGAAATCTAATTCAGAGCAGCTATCCAATGTCTCATACTAATAATAATGCTTAGAGCTGTAATTGATATTAAATCTGTAACCATTTATCTAAAGTAATGCATTAAAAACAACAGTATCCCTTTCACAAGTGCTGGTACAAATCGATATGGTGAGAATCCAACTGACAGTTCATTTGCTTGACAGCATAAAATCTTCACTTTCTTTCCTTCCTCCATATGTCCAACACTTTGAAACGTTACACGCTGTGCCCAAGTGCACAATTGATCTATCAACCTTCACCAGCACCACTCTGAATGCTAAGAACAACTTACATTTACATAGCACCTTGCTATGTCTCAGAAACATCCACACCACATGCAAAGACTTAGTTCATATACAATTAATTACTTTTGAAGTAAGGCACTGCTGCGTTGGAGGCTAATACAAGATTAACTTATTTAATTGGTGATCTATGAGGGATTTTGGGCTTGTTCTACTGGTATTCTTGTCACAGATGATCTAATTCTTACCACATGGTTATTGGTGGTGTCTTACTGCATGCAAATTGGCTGCTGTGTAGTCAAACATTACAATAGTGACTGCACATCTAAAAGTCCTCATTGGCTTTCAAGTACCTAGTGCTGAGATTGTGAAAGGCACAGCACAAATACCGATCTTTATGGTTTATCTTGGCTGTTGTGAAGGATATAACAGGATGCTTTGGCCAATTTGGATCAGTACCAGACTGGATATGTCATTGGGGAATGTTTTGTTTAGATTTGGATTGTCCAACCTTTTCACAAGGTGAGGCCACTTCTCAGTTTTTCTCTTCTCCAGGAAACAGTGAGCAAATTTCATAAACATAAGGTTTGACCCAATAGTAAACATGCATTCTGAAAAAAATGGGAAGTAATATGTCAATAATTTCAGTTAATGGGTAATTAACAAAAATGGCCACTAAAAAGGTGACAAGAAGCAGATCTATGTCATAAAATCTTTACTTTCCAAACTTGTTTAAAATCAAATAGAGCTAAAGAGAGACAGACTTGGTCCCAAGTTTTGATTCCCAGAGAAGGACTTGGGGACTGGCATAAAGCTAAGGAGTTGAATTTAACTAACACTGACCTTGAGTTCACCTCTGGTAGCATACGCTTTGAGCTGGTCATGGAAGAATGCATTTGATGATGGGAGATTTCCTCCTCTTCCAGCCTGCTTTTTGGATAGGTGTTTGGGCAGGAGAAGGGGAAGGTTTGTGTCTGGATCTCTCCTGCACATAAAATCACTCCCTCGCTGCCTCCTATGCACCCTAACTTTCATTCGATGCTCCTCACATTCTGTCCCTCTCTTCCATTATTTCTCTGAGATACACACACACTCTTTTTCTCTCTCTCTGCATTTCTCATTTTCACACACACTCACAAGCTTGGGAAGCCTGTTCCACTTTCTTGAATGTGGTTCCACAGGGATCTGCAACTATTTTAGAGGAGCTTCCTTGTCCCACAAATTGCCCCCAGCCTCAATCCAGACCACACTCACCACCTTGAGCTTGATCCTCTATCCTTTCCACTGTTTCCTATGCATCCAATCAGAGGGGCATCTCTCTTGCATTTACATTTAATGGACTGAAAAGTGAGAAGATCAGCGATAAGTGTGGAATAAAACAGGTTCTGATTGTCAGAGCAGTTCTACCACATTTTTTCAACAAGCAATGTAAATTTCTGTGTGACCATTTCTGTGACTTAGTTAAGGGTTCTTTCACAAGGCCATGTCAAAAATCTCAGCAAGCTGCCGGGTGGACATGTCTAATTTAAATCTTAGGTCAAATAATCTAAAATCACTTGGCTCAGTCAGTGGCACTCTCACTTCTGAAGATCAGGAGTTCAATGTGCACACCAGGTCTTCAGCTTTGTAATCAAAGTTATGCAATATTGAGGGAGGTCTGCATTGTTAATAATGATTTCTTGCAGATTTGACACCCTTTCTTAGATGGATGTAAAACCCACAATAATGTGAATCTTCCTGATATCTCAGCCAATAATCCTCTCTTAAACAAAACCAGAAACATGTTTCTTCCTAACTGCACAGTGTGTATACCTTCGCCATATGGACTGTAGTGGTTCAAGAATGTGACTCAGCATCACCTTCTAAAACGGGCAACAAATGCCAGCTGAGCCAGTGATGCCCACATTCTGTGAAAAATAAATAGGACATTGTTGCTTATTGATTCTTCACAAATTGGCTCTAATGCCTGCAAGACAAGTAACTACTTCAGAATAATTCTTTGCCTATGACGTGCTGCATAAGTGGAAGCATTTTAATGAAGTTTCTCTTCCTGACTGTAATAATTGCTGTTAGTCTATTCAAATAATTGAAGAAATACATAATCCTCTCAGTTCATATAATGATTAATTAATATCATTTCCTCCCTCCTGTCTCCAGGATATTTTACAGTTTTAGAGGCAATTAGATTTCAGTTTTATATTTAGTCCTATTTAAAAGCTAAACCATCCGGAAATTCTGCTCCATCTGTGCCTTTAATTATCTAGCAACCGTGTGGCTGATTTTATCTAGGAAATGGCTGACAATGCAACACTTTTCTCCATTAAGACCCCTTGGATACTGATGGGTCACATTCCTGGAATCCCTTCAAAATGTAGAATCATCATTCCAGACTGCCACCTTATAATTTGGTTGAGGTACTTGAATAAATGATCTCATCCAACGTGTCAATTAAGATTAAATAAGGTGAAACTCTCGAAATATGAGTGTTTGCACTGACTATACAAACAAGGAGGAGGCATAAGCACAATGGCCCCATTGTTTAATAAGATCATTCCTGACGTGACTGTAACCTCTTTTAGAGCCTGCCTATTCATAATAACTTTTCATATCCTGGCTTGCCAGGAATTTATTCATCTCTGCCTTAAAAATATTTTGACACAGGGGGAAAATGGCCTCATTTTATATTAAATGTGTGGATCCTTATTTTTAAACTGTGATTTCTAAATCTAAATTCTCTCATGACAGGAAATGTCCTCTCTACATCTAACCATGTTAAGACCGTATGTTTTCATCAAGTCACCTCTGGGTCTTCTAAACTCCAGCAGACACATGGCCACCATTTCCATGAAAGTTGACCTGTCTATTCCATGTATGAGTCTGATAAACCTTCTCTGATTGTTTCCAATGCATTTATACCCTTCCTTAAAATAAAGAGACTAATGATGTACACAGTATGGCACATACAGTACCCCGTGTAACTGAAACATAACCTCTTTATTTTTACATTCAATTATGATACCATGTTATTAGCTTTCCTAATTTCTTACTGTATTTGTGCACTAGCATGTTGTGATTCATGCACTAGGACACCCAGATCCCTCTGCATCTCAGAGCTCTTTAACCTCTCACCATTTAAGTAACATACTCCTTCCTGCCAAAATAGACTATTTCAAATTTTCCCTTGTTATTCTACATTTATCAGATCTTCGCTCACTCAATTTAACTCCTGTAAATATTTTTGTAAAATCCTTATGGCCTCTTCAAAATGTTCCTATCTGCGTGTGATCAGCAAATCTGGCAACTATTCCTTCATTCAGGCCATTTATGTAAACAGTTGTGCCCCCAGCACAGATCCTTTTCATGACATCTTGTCAACCTTGAGATGACCTTTTTAGAACTACGTTGTTTCTTGTTAGCTAGCTAATCCAAGATAGCAGCGGTAGGGAGAGTAGCATTTGGCTCCTGAGTGCAGGTTTCTCAGGCTCATAACAGTGAGTCCAGCTGCAACCATGTGGCTTCAACAATGTCTTTCCGTCTCTTGGTTTCGGTTGCCCTGGAACCTCCTTCTGATGTTCCCTGGTGGGAGATTGGGGCCCCCTGTATCGCCATTCTCGCTTCATCTCAGAAGGCAAAGTTGAAAGATGAGCTAGCACCCTTCAGTTGACTCAGAGCCAGGGTCCATCTGTTGATGCTCAGCATTGGAGGAGAGGTGGGTCGCACGCAGTTTGACCGTCTCCAGCTCGGAGGCAGCAGATGCGGATGCGACGGTGCCAATGGTGGCAGAACAGGAGCACATTGCCCCCAGGGAAGATGTTGGACGGTGGTGACTGGAGGAGTAGAGAGGGTGAAGGCTATAGAGAGGGAAAGATGTACTTTTGAAGCTGTTTCAGTCTCAGTAATATCAATTCAATATTAATTTATTCAGGTTTTTATTGCAATTGATTTAGTAATTTATTCTGTAATCCAAGATGGCGGCAGAACATGGTGGCATTATATACATTTCACTGTACATAGGTACAAGTGACAATAAATCTAAATCTAATCTTCTATCAATATAGCAACCCTGTACACTATGAGGTTTTGTTTTTCACAATAATCTTCAATATAGTACTTTATTAAATGCCTACTGGAAATCAAAGTACAATACAGCAGGAAGAGGGTGTGGTTGTTTGAGGTAGTTGTCAGCCATTCCAAGGTTGTAAGAGGTCAAGGAAAGTGTAGTTGTGGGGGGTGATAAGTTAGGGAGTCAGCTTTATATTTACCCAGAGGTTAGACCAGGTTTTTTAGACATCTAATTTACTC
This sequence comes from Chiloscyllium plagiosum, assembly GCF_004010195.1. Lineage (NCBI taxonomy): Eukaryota > Metazoa > Chordata > Chondrichthyes > Orectolobiformes > Hemiscylliidae > Chiloscyllium > Chiloscyllium plagiosum. Next base: position 14,145,550 of record NC_057740.1, read on the forward strand.
TGTTTAACTATCACCTTAATAAAAGTTCAAAAATGTCAGAGGGTTCCATACTCAACAGAAATGCCTATCAGATTTCCTGGACACTGTCCCCTATCTGCTTTGTCTGGGATTCTAAACACACAATTCCAGTCTGAGGTACTCCATTGACAGTCAGGCTTTTGGAATATCTGAGTTGTGATTTTCACTTTCACATACTGACTCTGCCTCAACACCTTGAACGCATCTACATATCCTGGCATTACGTCTTTAATGATAACTTCAAAAGCTGTGCTTCTGGCAAATGTTAAGCTAACTGGTTTATAGTTTACTGTTTTCTATCTCCCTCCCTTTTTGAATAAGGGAGTTACATTCGATGACTTCCAATCTGACAGGCCCTTCCCCAAATCAAGGGAATTTTGGAAACCTTAAAATCATCAACATCTTTGGAGCACTTGTTTTAAGATTGTAGGATGACACCTATCAGGACCCAGGTTTTTGTCAGTTCTCAGCTTCGACAATTTATTCAGTATCACTTTTCTGCTGACTGTAATTTTCCTGAGTTCTTCACCATGGTTCACTTTCATTTCCTGATTTATATTCTCTACCTGAAAGACTGATGGAAAGTACTTGTTCCATTCATCTGCCTTCTCTTTATTTTCCATTATCAATTCACCAGATTTACTTTTTATAGGATCAATTGTCACTTTATTAACTTTGTTGACCACACTGACCTTGCATTACCTGCACTATGATGACACTGACCAGTAGTTAGCCATATAAAAACCAATGTAAACCAAGCACCAGATGAGCCAGAACTGAGCACTTGCTTCCTGTAAGTTTACAAAGCTACAGCAACACAGACAGACTCAAGCAAATGTGAGAACCATGTCAAAAATGTAACTATTGCCAGTAAACCTCAATGTCTCAACAACTTTTATCAGAACCTGGCCATGTGTAACTATTACACAAAGGCTCATTCCTCTACTGCTTTATATTCTTCACACCACGCTACTATAAAGTATTTGCATCATAAGTGAATAAATAAAAGCAATTACAATAAAAAGAATGGGTGGTTAGCACTGCTGCCCCACAGCACCAGGGTCCCAGGTTTGATTTCTGCCTCGGATGACTGTCTGTGTGGTTTTCCTCCCACAATCCAAAGATGTGCAGGTTAGGTGAACTGGCCACACTAAATTGCCCATAGTGTTAGGTGCATTAGTCAGAGGGAAATGGGTCTGGGTGGGTTACTCTTTGGAGGGTCAGTGTGGACTTGTCGGGCCGAAGGGCTTGTTTCCACACTGTAGGGAATCTAATCTAATCTAAGAAATAAACACAGTTAATGCTGCAAATACTCAGCAGGTCAGGTAGCATCTGTTGAGAATGAGTTATCCTCACTTTAAAATATATTGTGACCAATTAATGAAAAGTTCTAAGCTTTATTTATTTTATTGAAAGCATACTCATACATTTCCCTTGGTAGGCCTGCATGGGTGGCTGTGGAGTGCACACCAAGCTAAATTCAGTATTATTAACCCCTGAGTAAAAGAGAAGAGCATGATATTGGAAGTGTCAAGCAAGCCCAACCTCCAAAGTATTTAGTGAAAGGATTCCCTGGGATAGTATGAGAAAGATTTGCATCCACATAAACGTCCGTTTCCATATGTGGACATTTTCCAGTCAGCATCATGGAAACAGACCCTTGGGTACAACTTGTCCATGCCAACTAAACTAGTCCCATTTGCCTCTGTTTGGTCCATATCCCTCTACAGCTTTCCTATCCATGAATCTGTCCAAACATCTTTTAAATGTTGTGACCACCAGCATCCATCACTTCCTCTAGCTGCTTGTTCCATGTAAACATCATTCTTTGTGTGAAAGGTTGTCCCTTAGGTCCCTTTTAATTCTTTCCCCTCTCATTAAAACTATGCCCTCTAGTTTGCAACTGTCCCATCCTGGGAAAAAGACCTATTCACCTTATCTATGCCCCTCATGATTTTATAAACCTCTGTAAGGTCACCTCTCAATCTCCTATGCTCTCCCACTGTCACTATCCCCACCCCCCAGAACCCCGAGGGGAACACTACCCCTGCT
>NC_057740.1:14155770-14160431 GCF_004010195.1 Chiloscyllium plagiosum
CTTGGCCTGCTGCAATGTTCCAGTGAAGCTCAACGCAAACTGGAGGAACAGCATCTCATCTTCCAACTAGGCACGTTACAGCCTGCCGGTCTCAACATTCAATTCAACAACTTCAGATGATTATCCCATCTTGACCCCTCTGTTTTCATTCTGCTCCGTAATTTTATTTCATTTATTTTCTTTATCCATTTTTAAAATTTTTTTTCACTGTTCTGTAACTCAGATTGGCTCTCTTTCTCTCGTTCCCCACTCTCTCATCACCTTTTTCCTCTCCTCTTCCCCCTTTGCTACCCTTCTCCCCTGTTTTCCATTTTGCCTCTGCTTCACCCATTCCCCCCCATCCCCCATATATTTTGTCACATAGCACTGGCTTCAGCCATGGTCATTCACAGCTCCTAATCTCCCTATAATCTCTCTATGCACTGTCATTATCACCTCTTTATTGCTACCTTTGCTTCTGGAGCCATGACTCACCTTCTCTCAGCCGCGGATAAATACCTCCCTATTTCTCCCTTTTTTTAGCTTTGACAAAGGGTCAGTTAGATTTGAAATGTCAGCTCTTTTCTCTCCTTACAGATGCTGTCAGACCTGCTGAGATTTTCCAGCATTTTTCTCTTTTGACATCTGAGAATACATACTACTAAGCCTTCAATGAATACAACCTTAGTTTTTGTAATCTCTCACCATAAATTAACCCTTGGCACCATTCTCGGAAATTTATACTGCAGTCCTGTCAAGATCAACATGTCCTTCCTAAATTGAGGTGACCAGATTTGAATATTACTTCAGGTGTGGTCTAGCCAGAGCTCTGCGCAGCTATGATTTCTAACCTCTTGTTTTCTAAGGACTCTAGATGTAAAGCCAGCACTTCCTCAGAATTTTTGATTCGTCTTTGTACCTGTCCAAACATTTTAATAACTTGAATGTATAGACCCTAAGTTTTTTGGAGCTTTCATTGCTTTCAGAATTTTCACCATTTAGAATGCATTCTGTTCTACTCTGTTTGAATCCAAAGAGGAGTCCTTCTATTCCATCCAGGCCCCTCATAATTTTAGACACCTCAATCAAATTAAATTAATCTCCTCAGCCTCCTCTCTCCAAAGAGAAAACATGCCCAGCCTTTCTACTCTTCCTCATGGCTAAAGTTCTCCAGCTCTGATAATGTCCTCATATATCTCCTCCAGTACAAGCACATCCTTCTGTGATCCAAACAGTGAGCTGTACTTTAGCTGTGACCGAACAAGCACTTTAAACCTCGCAAGCATCCCTGTTCTTATGTTCTATGACTTGGCTAATAAGTTAAAGTACCTTGTATGCCTTCTTAACTATTTCTTTTAACCTGCCCTAATATCTTTATGAAGGGGAAATCATGCCACATAAATTTATTATTGACCTTTGAGAAGGTGACAAGCAGGATTGATAAGGGGGCATCAATAGATGCATTATATTTGGATTTCCAAAAGGCATTCAATAAGATACTGCATATTAGGCTACTTAACAAGATAAGAGCCCATGGTGTTGGAGGTAGCATATTAGCATTGCTAGAGGATTGGTTAACTAAAAGGTGTTAGAGAGTTGGGATAAAGGAAGCAATTTCAGAATGACATCCTGTAACTGATGGAATGCCACAGAGGTTAGTTCCAGGGCCACAATTATTTACAAAATATATGAAGTATTTGGATGAGGGAAGTGAATGTACTATTGCCACATTTGTTGATGACACATAAATAGACATAAAGACAAGAGGTGAGGATGACGCAGACTCGACAGAAGGATCCAGACAAATTAAGTGATTGGACAAAAACTTGACAGGTAAATTATAATATGTGGAAATGTGAGGTTAAGTACTTTGGCAGGAAGAAAAGAAGAGTTGAATATTATTTAAATGTGTAAAGACAACAGACAGCAGCAGCACAGAGGAATTTGGGGTCCTAGTTCATGAATCACAAGAAGTTAGCATCCAAGTTCAGTGGATAATAGGGAAGATAAATATACTGTTGGCCCTTATTGCAAAGGGAGAAATATGAAAATAGGGAGGTCTTACTATACAGGGCACTAATCATACTACACGTGGGATACTATGAGCATTTTGGTTCCCTTATGTATGGAAAGATATACTAGCATTGGAGGCAGTGCTAAGGTTTACTGGGTTGATTTCAGTTTTGGTGGGATTTTCTTATGAGGAAAAGTTGAGTTTATTAGGCTTATACTCATTGGACTTTAGAAGAATGACCTTACTGAAATATACAAGATTCTTGGGTCAGAGTTGAGGCGGGGGGGGGGGGGGGGCGGTGCAGCAGCGGTGAGTGTTTTGAAAGGTCTCCTCACTGATTTCAGACAGAGATGAGGATTTTTTTCTCTTAGAGGGTAATGAATCTGTGGAATTCTTCATCACTGAGGACTGTAGGGGCTGGGTCATTAAGTATTTTCAAGGCTGTTGTAGGCAGTATTTAATCAATAAGGAAATTAAGCATTATGGGGATAAGGTAGGAAAGTAGAGTTGAGGATTATCAGATCAGCCACAATCTAACTGAGTGGTGGAGCAGACTTGATGGGCCAAAAGGCCTACTTCAGCTACTAGGCCTTACAGTCTCTTTTGATTGAGCTTTATTTACCACTTTGTCCAACGGACCAATCAATTTATGTTTTCCTGAGGCCTGCACCTTTCTTCTTCTCCTATCTAATGGACTGTGATGTTGAACTGGTAAATGTTCCTTTGTTTTTCTACCTTATAGTAAGAAGGATTGTAATGTTTAACTTTTTTCAAACTTTATTTTCCTTATTTTCATGCTTTGTATCTAAGATTCTGTCCCTTTATATCTTTGTACATAAGATGGTGCCTTAAGTGGCGACTTGCAAACTTTTCACTGTACTCATAAGTACATGTGACAATAAATCTAATTTAATTCAATTAATCACTTGACTAAACTGGGATTTTCTTCGTCCATACCGCACTGATGCATTTACTTATTGAGTCAATAGTGGGCAATGGGCTGCAAAATTATTGGCTTTATGGTTAGCTAATGTATCAGCTTGGCTCCATTGATGGCAGTCTTGAGGCAGAAAGTCATGGGTTCACGACCCACTCAAGAATATAAAGTGCAGTCTAGCCTGGCATTACTGAAAGAGGGCTTAATTAAATATGTAAAGACAACAGACAGATGCAGCACAGAGGGATTTGGTGACCTGGTGTGTGAATCACAAAAAGTTAGCATCCAAGTTGCGTGGATAATGGGGAAGGCAAATAGACTGTTGGTTTTTATTTCAAAGGGAGAAGTATGAAAATGGGGAGGTCTTACTAAAACTATACAAGGCACTAGTCATTTGGATGAGATATTAAACTGATATTCTGTCAGCTGTTTCAAGGTACATTAAATATACCATAGGACACAGGAGTGTCCTGCAAAGCAATATTTCCATCCTCCTCCTGTACATTCCCCAAAACGAAACAACTTAGTAAGTCAGGCCTGTCATTCTTTCTTTCTATTGCGACTCCGTATCAATGCTGTTATGTTCATTGAGACAAGATAATGTGCAATACAATACAATGGGCCTTGCTGATGTTATATAAATGTACATTGGCTGTTTAGAAAGTGACAATGGAGTGATTGCTTACCCTTAGTTTCTGCAGGCCACTCAGCCTGGTGTACAGGCACTTATCTGGATAGTCAAAATTCTTGATGGTGAAGAGGATGCTGCCTGTTTCCTCAGGGCATTCTTTGTTTGTGTGTTTGAGATCTACGTCCAAGTCCTACAATTCAAATAGTTCAAAAGGAAAATCATTTAGAGCAACAGCACTTTGCCTTTAAATGGGATCATCCCATTAATGTAGCATCAAAACATAGAAATGGCAACATTTCAGATTTGCTATTTATTGCATTTTACTCCCATCATTCTTCTGACAATGCTGACTCTCTTACTGAGGTGCAGTTAATCTGTAACTCTGTTACTTCATGGCTAATCCTCAGGACCTCAGGCACTATATTTTACTGTCAATGGGATCAATGGATAGCAAAGAGGGGCAGAAACTCAGTCTCATATTTTCTCTGTCTAATCCAAAAGCATTGAAGCCAACAATAATCTCAGTCTGCTCCAACAGAGCAGCTACCTCGGCATAGACTATGGATCAATCTTGAATGTGGTTATCAGTGCAGCCAGGAACTATGTACCTGTTAGGCTCCTGGGAGAATGAGGAAAGTACACGCTTCCTAAAAAAGACAGGGACTGAGGACAAATTTTCAGACTGGTAATTGTCTTTAGTCCCTCTGTACTCTGGTTCATCTCTCAGTAGCACCAAGGTAAAAAGAGGTAAAGGTCATCTCTAAATAATTATTATAGTAATTGTGCACACCTGAAAGTTGGATGCATAAGTTGTCACAAACTGTGAATACGACGTGATCATTCTTGGTATGGAAACCTACCTCCTCACCAATATTGGAGTAACGTCCATTCTCGAAATCACCCATAACCAACAACAAAATATTTGATTTGAGCTGCCTCTTAATTCCTTCCACAGAAGTGAAGCGGGCTGAGATAAAAGGTAGGGGGGAGGGAATTTGGGGGAGGGGCGCTGGGAATACGATAGGTGGAAGGAGGTGAGGGTGAGGGTGATAGGCCGGAGAGGGGGTGGGGGCGGAGAGGTCGGGAAGAAGATTGCAGGT